>NW_027476721.1:0-151177 GCF_051020955.1 Megalopta genalis | reverse complement strand
TTGCGCATGCAGTAAAATCCAAATAACGTATATCACAAGTATTTGAAGCTAAACCATATGTTTCGCCTGCATTTGAAGCTAAGCCTTCTACTTGGCATTAGTTGGAAGTTAAATCACGTGTTTCGCATGGATTTGTAGCTAACTCGTTTGATTCGCATGCAGTTGAAGCTAAATCATGTCTTTCACAAGTATTTGAAGATGATCCATTTGAATCGCATTGATTTGAACCCGAGTCTTCTACTTCGCACTGATTTGCAGCTAAATAATGTGTTTCGCATGGATTTGAAGCTAAACCTTCTACACCGCTTTGATTTGAAGATAAATCGCGTGTTTCGTATGCAGTTATAGCTAAATAATGTATATCACAAGTATTTGTACCTAAACCATTTGTTTCGCATGGATTTGAAGCTAAACCTTCTACATCGCATTGATTATCAGCTAAATCATGTGTTTCGCATGGATTTGAAGCTAACTCGTTTGATTAGTCTGCATTTGAAGCTATATCACTTATACCCCAAGTGTTTGAAGCTAAATTATTTGTTTCGCATGGATTTGAAGCTAAACCTTCTATTTCGAATTGATTTGAAGCTAAATCGTGTGTTTCGCATGGATTTGAAGCTAATTCGTTCGTTGCGCATGCACTTAAATCTAAATAACGTATATCACAAGTATTTGAAGCTAAACCATTTGTTTCGCAAGGATTTGAAGCTAAGCCTTCTACTTCGCATTAATTGGAAGCTAAATCACGTGTTTTGCATGGATTTGAAGCTAAACCTTCCACATCGCATTGATTTGAAGCTAAATCATGTGTTTCGCATGGATTTGAAGCTAACTCCTTTGTTTCACATGCAGTTGAAGCTAAATCATGTCTTCCACAAGTATTTGAAGATGAACCATTTGAATCGCATGGATTTGAACCTGAGCTTTCTACTTCGCACTGATTTGCAGCTAAATAATGTGTTTCGCATGGATTTGAAGCTAAACCTTCTACATCCCATAGATTTGAATCTAAATCATGTGTTTGGCATGGATTTGAAGCTAAACCATCTTCATCGCATTGATTTGCAGCTGAATCATGTGTTTCGCATGGATTTGTAGCTAACTCGTTCGTTTCGCCTGTATTTGAAGCTATATCACCTATATCGCAAGTATTTGAAGCTAAATCATGTATTTCGCTTGGATTTGAAGCTAAGTCTTCTACTTCCCATTAATTGGAAGCTAAAACACGTGTCTCGCATGGATTTGAAGCTAAGCCTACTACTTCGCATTGATTTGAAGCTAAATCATTTGTTTCGCATGGAATTGAAGCTACCTCGTTTGTTCCTTCTGCTTTTGAAGCTATATCACTTATATCGCAAGTATTTGAAGCTAAATCATGTGTTTCGCTTGCATTTGAACTAAGTCTTCTACTTCCCATTAGTTGGAAGCTAAAACACGTGTTTCGCATGGATTTGAAGCTAAGCCTACTACTTCGCATTGATTTGAAGCTAAATCATTTGTTTCGCATGGAATTGAAGCTACCTCGTTTGTTCCTTCTGCTTTTGAAGCTATATCACTTATATCGCAAGTATTTGAAGCTAAATCATACGTGTCGCATGGATTTGAAGCTGAAACTTCTACATCGCATTGATTTAGAGCTAAATCTTGTGTATCGCATGGATTTGAAGCTATACCTTCTACATCGCATTGATTTGAAGCTAAATCATGTGTTTCGCATGGATTTGAAGCTAACTCGTTTGTTTCGCATGCAGTTGTAGCTATATAATGTATATCACAAGTATTTGTAGCTAAACCATTTGTTTCGCATGGATTTGAAGCTAAACCTTCTACATCGCATTGATTTGCAGCTAAATCATGTGTTTGGCATGGATTTGAAGCTAACACGTTTGATTAGTCTGCATTTGAAGCTATATCACTTATACCTCAAGTGTTTGAATCTAAATCATATGTTTCGCATGGATTTGAAGCTAAACCTTCTACTTCGTATTGATTGAAGCTAAATCGTGTGTTTCGCATGGCATTGAAGGTACCTCGTTTGTTCCTTCTGCTTTTGAAACTATATCACTTATATCGCAAGTATTTGAAGCTAAACCATTTGTTTCGCATGGATTTGAAGCTAAGCCTTCTACTTCGCATTAATTGGAAGTTAAATCACGTGTTTTGCATGGATTTGAAGCTAAACCTTCTACATCGCATTGATTTGAAGTAAATCATGTGTTTCGCATGGGTTTGAAGCTAACTCGTTTGTTTCGCATGCAGTTGAAGCTAAATCATGTCTTTCACAAGTATTTGAAGATGAACCATTTGAATCGCATTGATTTGAACCCGAGCCTTATACTTCGCACTGATTTACAGCTAAATAATGTGTTTCGCATGGATTTGAAGCTAAACCTTCTACATCTCATGGATTTGAAGCTAAATCATGTGTTTGGCATGGGATTTGAAGCTACACCTTCTACATCGCATTGATTTGCAGCTGAATCATGTGTTTCGCATGGATTTGAAGTTAACCCGTTCGTTTCGCCTGTATTTGAAGCTAGATCCCTTATACCGCAACTATTTGAAACTAAATCATGTGTTTCGCTTGGATTTGAAGCTAAACCTTCTACACCGCATTGATTTGAAGATAAATCGTGTGTTTCGCATGGATTTGAAGCTAACTCGTTCATTGCGCATGCAGTAAAATCCAAATAACGTATATCACAAGTATTTGAAGCTAAACCATATGTTTCGCCTGGATTTGAAGCTAAGCCTTCTACTTGGCATTAGTTGGAAGTTAAATCACGTGTTTCGCATGGATTTGAAGCTAACTCGTTTGATTCGCATGCAGTTGAAGCTAAATCATGTCTTTCACAAGTATTTGAAGATGATCCATTTGAATCGCATTGATTTGAACCCGAGCCTTCTACTTCGCACTGATTTGCAGCTAAATAATGTGTTTCGCATGGATTTGAAGCTAAACCTTCTACACCGCTTTGATTTGAAGATAAATCGCGTGTTTCGCATGGATTTGAAGCTAACTCGTTTGTTTCGCATGCAGTTATAGCTATATAATGTATATCACAAGTATTTGTACCTAAACCATTTGTTTCGCATGGATTTGAAGCTAAACCTTCTACATCGCATTGATTATCAGCTAAATCATGTGTTTCGCATGGATTTGAAGCTAACTGGTTTGATTAGTCTGCATTTGAAGCTATATCACTTATACCCCAAGTGTTTGAAGCTAAATTATTTGTTTCGCATGGATTTGAAGCTAAACCTTCTATTTCGTATTGATTTGAAGCTAAATCGTGTGTTTTGCATGGATTTGAAGCTAATTCGTTCGTTGCGCATGCACTTAAATCTAAATAACGTATATCACAAGTATTTGAAGCTAAACCATTTGTTTCGCAAGGATTTGAAGCTAAGCCTTCTACTTCGCATTAATTGGAAGCTAAATCACGTGTTTTGCATGGATTTGAAGCTAAACCTTCCACATCGCATTGATTGAAGCTAAATCATGTGTTTCGCATGGATTTGAAGCTAACTCCTTTGTTTCACATGCAGTTGAAGCTAAATCATGTCTTTCACAAGTATTTGAAGATGAACCATTTGAATCGCATGGATTAGAACCTGAGCCTTCTACTTCGCACTGATTTGCAGCTAAATAATGTGTTTCGCATGGATTTGAAGCTAAACCTTCTACATCCCATAGATTTGAATCTAAATCATATGTTTGGCATGGATTTGAAGCTAAGCCTTCTACATCCCATGGATTTGAAGCTAAATCATGTGTTTGGCATGGATTTGAAGCTAAACCTTCTACATCGCATTGATTTGCAGCTGAATCATGTGTTTCCCATGGATTTGAAGCTAACTCGTTCGTTTCGCCTGTTTTTGAAGCTAGATCACTTATACCGCAAGTATTTGAAGCTAAATCATGTGTTTCGCTTGGATTTGAAGCTAAACCTTCAACATCGCATGGATTTGCAGCTAAATCATGTGTTTCGCATGGATTTGAAGCTGACTCGTTTGTTTCGCATGCAGTTGTAGCTAAATAGTGTATATCACCAGTATTTGTAGCTAAACCATTTGTTTCGCATGGATTTGTAGCTAAACCTTCTACATCGCATGGATTTGCAGCTAAATCATGTGTTTCGCATGGATTTGAAGCTAACTCGTTTGATTAGTCTGCATTTGAAGCTATATCACTTATTCCCCAAGTGTTTGAAGCTATATCATTTGTTTCGCATGGATTTGAAGCCAAACTTCTACTTCGTATTGATTTGCAACTAAATCATGTGTTTCGCATGGATTTGAAGCTAACTCGTTTGATTAGTCTGCATTTGAAGCTATATCACTTATACCCAAGTGTTTCAAGCTAAATTATTTGTTTCGCATGGATTTGAAGCTAAACCTTCTACTTCGTTTTGATTTGAAGCTAAATCGTGTGTTTCGCATGGATTTGAAGTTAACTCGTTCGTTGCGCATGCAGTTAAATCTAAATAACGTATATCACAAGTATTTGAAGCTAAACCATTTGTTTCGCTTGCATTTGAAGCTAAGCCTTCTACTTCCCATTAATTGGAAGCTAAATCACGTGTTTCGCATGGATTTGAAGCTAAGGCTACTACTTCGCATTGATTTGAAGCTAAATCATTTGTTTCGCATGGAATTGAAGATGCCTCGTTTGTTCCTTCTGCTTTTGAAGCTATATCACTTTTATCGCAAGATTTGAATCTAAATCATATGTGTCGCATGGATTTGATGCTGAACCTTCCACATCACATAGATTTGAAGCTGAATCTTGTGTATCGCATGGATTTGAAGATAAAACTTTCTACATCGCATTGGTTTGAAGCTAAATCATGTGTTTCGCATGGATTTGAAGCTGACTCGTTTGTTTCGCCTGTATTTGAAGCTATATCACTTATATCGCAAGTATCTCAAGCTAAATCATTTGTGTCGCATGGATTTGAAGCTGAACCATCTATATCGCATTGATTTGAAGCTAAATCATGTGTTTCGCATGGATTTGAAGCTAACTCGTTTGTTTCGCATGCAGTTGTAGCTATATAATGTATATCACAAGTATTTGTAGATAAACCATTTGTTTCGCATGGATTTGAAGCTAAACCTTCTACATCGCATTGATTTGCAGCTAAATCATGTGTTTGGCATGGATTTGAAGCTAACACGTTTGATTAGTCTACATTTGAAGCTATATCACTTATACCTCAAGTGTTTGAATCTAAATCATATGTTTCGCATGGATTTGAAGCTAAACCTTCTACTTCGTATTGATTTGAAGCTAAATCGTGTGTTTCGCATGGCATTGAAGGTACCTCGTTTGTTCCTTCTGCTTTTGAAACTATATCACTTATATCGCAAGTATTTGAAGCTAAACCATTTGTTTCGCATGGATTTGAAGCTAAGCCTTCTACTTCGCATTAATTGGAAGTTAATTCACGTGTTTTGCATGGATTTGAAGCTAAACCTTCTACATCGCATTGATTTGAAGTAAATCATGTGTTTCGCATGGGTTTGAAGCTAACTCGTTTGTTTCGCATGCAGTTGAAGCTAAATCATGTCTTTCACAAGTATTTGAAGATGAACCATTTGAATCGCATTGCTTTGGACCCGAGCCTTACACTTCGCACTGATTTACAGCTAAATAATGTGTTTCGCATGGATTTGAAGCTAAACCTTCTACATCTCATGGATTTGAAGCTAAATCATGTGTTTGGCATGGATTTGAAGCTACACCTTCTACATCGCATTGATTTGCAGCTGAATCATGTGTTTCGCATGGATTTGAAGTTAACCCGTTCGTTTCGCCTGTATTTGTAGCTAGATCTCTTATACCGCAACTATTTGAAACTAAATCATGTGTTTCGCCTGGATTTGAAGCTAAACCTTCTACACCGCATTGATTTGAAGATAAATCATGTGTTTCGCATGGATTTGAAGCTAACTCGTTCATTGCGCATGCAGTAAAATCCAAATAACGTATATCACAAGTATTTGAAGCTAAACCATATGTTTCGCCTGCATTTGAAGCTAAGCCTTCTACTTGGCATTAGTTGGAAGTTAAATCACGTGTTTCGCATGGATTTGTAGCTAACTCGTTTGATTCGCATGCAGTTGAAGCTAAATCATGTCTTTCACAAGTATTTGAAGATGATCCATTTGAATCGCATTGATTTGAACCCGAGTCTTCTACTTCGCACTGATTTGCAGCTAAATAATGTGTTTCGCATGGATTTGAAGCTAAACCTTCTTCATCGCATTGATTTGCAGCTGAATCATGTGTTTCGCATGGATTTGTAGCTAACTCGTTCGTTTCGCCTGTATTTGAAGCTATATCACCTATATCGCAAGTATTTGAAGCTAAATCATGTATTTCGCTTGGATTTGAAGCTAAGTCTTCTACTTCCCATTAATTGGAAGCTAAAACACGTGTCTCGCATGGATTTGAAGCTAAGCCTACTACTTCGCATTGATTTGAAGCTAAATCATTTGTTTCGCATGGAAGTGAAGCTACCTCGTTTGTTCCTTCTGCTTTTGAAGCTATATCACTTATATCGCAAGTATTTGAAGCTAAATCATGTGTTTCGCTTGCATTTGAAACTAAGTCTTCTACTTCCCATTAGTTGGAAGCTAAAACACGTGTTTCGCATGGATTTGAAGCTAAGCCTACTACTTCGCATTGATTTGAAGCTAAATCATTTGTTTCGCATGGAATTGAAGCTACCTCGTTTGTTCCTTCTGCTTTTGAAGCTATATCACTTATATCGCAAGTATTTGAAGCTAAACCATTTGTTTCGCATGGATTTGAAGCTAAGCCTTCTACTTCGCATTAATTGGAAATTAAATCACGTGTTTTGCATGGATTTGAAGCTAAACCTTCTACATCGCATTGATTTGAAGTAAATCATGTGTTTCGCATGGGTTTGAAGCTAACTCGTTTGTTTCGCATGCAGTTGTAGCTATATAATGTATATCACAAGTATTTGTAGCTAAACCATTTGTTTCGCATGGATTTGAAGCTAAACCTTCTACATCGCATTGATTTGCAGCTAAATCATGTGTTTGGCATGGATTTGAAGCTAACACGTTTGATTAGTCTGCATTTGAAGCTATATCACTTATACCTCAAGTGTTTGAATCTAAATCATATGTTTCGCATGGATTTGAAGCTAAACCTTCTACTTCGTATTGATTTGAAGCTAAATCGTGTGTTTCGCATGGCATTGAAGGTACCTCGTTTGTTCCTTCTGCTTTTGAAACTATATCACTTATATCGCAAGTATTTGAAGCTAAACCATTTGTTTCGCATGGATTTGAAGCTAAGCCTTCTACTTCGCATTAATTGGAAGTTAAATCACGTGTTTTGCATGGATTTGAAGCTAAACCTTCTACATCGCATTGATTTGAAGTAAATCATGTGTTTCGCATGGGCTTGAAGCTAACTCGTTTGTTTCGCATGCAGTTGAAGCTAAATCATGTCTTTCACAAGTATTTGAAGATGAACCATTTGAATCGCATTGATTTGAACCCGAGCCTTATACTTCGCACTGATTTACAGCTAAATAATGTGTTTCGCATGGATTTGAAGCTAAACCTTCTACATCTCATGGATTTGAAGCTAAATCATGTGTTTGGCATGGATTTGAAGCTACACCTTCTACATCGCATTGATTTGCAGCTGAATCATGTGTTTCGCATGGATTTGAAGTTAACCCGTTCGTTTCGCCTGTATTTGTAGCTAGATCTCTTATACCGCAACTATTTGAAACTAAATCATGTGTTTCGCTTGGATTTGAAGCTAAACCTTCTACACCGCATTGATTTGAAGATAAATCGTGTGTTTCGCATGGATTTGAAGCTAACTCGTTCATTGCGCATGCAGTAAAATCCAAATAACGTATATCACAAGTATTTGAAGCTAAACCATATGTTTCGCCTGCATTTGAAGCTAAGCCTTCTACTTGGCATTAGTTGGAAGTTAAATCACGTGTTTCGCATGGATTTGTAGCTAACTCGTTTGATTCGCATGCAGTTGAAGCTAAATCATGTCTTTCACAAGTATTTGAAGATGATCCATTTGAATCGCATTGATTTGAACCCGAGTCTTCTACTTCGCACTGATTTGCAGCTAAATAATGTGTTTCGCATGGATTTGAAGCTAAACCTTCTACACCGCTTTGATTTGAAGATAAATCGCGTGTTTCGCATGCAGTTATAGCTAAATAATGTATATCACAAGTATTTGTACCTAAACCATTTGTTTCGCATGGATTTGAAGCTAAACCTTCTACATCGCATTGATTATCAGCTAAATCATGTGTTTCGCATGGATTTGAAGCTAACTCGTTTGATTAGTCTGCATTTGAAGCTATATCACTTATACCCCAAGTGTTTGAAGCTAAATTATTTGTTTCGCATGGATTTGAAGCTAAACCTTCTATTTCGAATTGATTTGAAGCTAAATCGTGTGTTTCGCATGGATTTGAAGCTAATTCGTTCGTTGCGCATGCACTTAAATCTAAATAACGTATATCACAAGTATTTGAAGCTAAACCATTTGTTTCGCAAGGATTTGAAGCTAAGCCTTCTACTTCGCATTAATTGGAATCTAAATCACGTGTTTTGCATGGATTTGAAGCTAAACCTTCCACATCGCATTGATTTGAAGCTAAATCATGTGTTTCGCATGGATTTGAAGCTAACTCCTTTGTTTCACATGCAGTTGAAGCTAAATCATGTCTTCCACAAGTATTTGAAGATGAACCATTTGAATCGCATGGATTTGAACCTGAGCTTTCTACTTCGCACTGATTTGCAGCTAAATAATGTGTTTCGCATGGATTTGAAGCTAAACCTTCTACATCCCATAGATTTGAATCTAAATCATGTGTTTGGCATGGATTTGAAGCTAAACCTTCTTCATCGCATTGATTTGCAGCTGAATCATGTGTTTCGCATGGATTTGTAGCTAACTCGTTCGTTTCGCCTGTATTTGAAGCTATATCACCTATATCGCAAGTATTTGAAGCTAAATCATGTATTTCGCTTGGATTTGAAGCTAAGTCTTCTACTTCCCATTAATTGGAAGCTAAAACACGTGTCTCGCATGGATTTGAAGCTAAGCCTACTACTTCGCATTGATTTGAAGCTAAATCATTTGTTTCGCATGGAAGTGAAGCTACCTCGTTTGTTCCTTCTGCTTTTGAAGCTATATCACTTATATCGCAAGTATTTGAAGCTAAATCATGTGTTTCGCTTGCATTTGAAACTAAGTCTTCTACTTCCCATTAGTTGGAAGCTAAAACACGTGTTTCGCATGGATTTGAGGCTAAGCCTACTACTTCGCATTGATTTGAAGCTAAATCATTTGTTTCGCATGGAATTGAAGCTACCTCGTTTGTTCCTTCTGCTTTTGAAGCTATATCACTTATATCGCAAGTATTTGAAGCTAAACCATTTGTTTCGCATGGATTTGAAGCTAAGCCTTCTACTTCGCATTAATTGGAAGTTAAATCACGTGTTTTGCATGGATTTGAAGCTAAACCTTCTACATCGCATTGATTTGAAGTAAATCATGTGTTTCGCATGGGTTTGAAGCTAACTCGTTTGTTTCGCATGCAGTTGTAGCTATATAATGTATATCACAAGTATTTGTAGCTAAACCATTTGTTTCGCATGGATTTGAAGCTAAACCTTCTACATCGCATTGATTTGCAGCTAAATCATGTGTTTGGCATGGATTTGAAGCTAACACGTTTGATTAGTCTGCATTTGAAGCTATATCACTTATACCTCAAGTGTTTGAATCTAAATCATATGTTTCGCATGGATTTGAAGCTAAACCTTCTACTTCGTATTGATTTGAAGCTAAATCGTGTGTTTCGCATGGCATTGAAGGTACCTCGTTTGTTCCTTCTGCTTTTGAAACTATATCACTTATATCGCAAGTATTTGAAGCTAAACCATTTGTTTCGCATGGATTTGAAGCTAAGCCTTCTACTTCGCATTAATTGGAAGTTAAATCACGTGTTTTGCATGGATTTGAAGCTAAACCTTCTACATCGCATTGATTTGAAGTAAATCATGTGTTTCGCATGGGCTTGAAGCTAACTCGTTTGTTTCGCATGCAGTTGAAGCTAAATCATGTCTTTCACAAGTATTTGAAGATGAACCATTTGAATCGCATTGATTTGAACCCGAACCTTATACTTCGCACTGATTTACAGCTAAATAATGTGTTTCGCATGGATTTGAAGCTAACTCGTTCGTTTCGCCTGTATTTGAAGCTATATCACTTATATCGCAATTATTTGAAGCTAAATCATGTGTTTCGCTTGGATTTGAAACTAAGTCTTCTACTTCCCATTAATTGGAAGCTAAAACACGTGTTTCGCATGGATTTGAAGCTAAGCCTACTACTTCGCATTGATTTGAATTAAATCATGTGTTTCGCATGGATTTGAAGCTAACTCGTTTGTTTCGCATGCAGTTGAAGCTAAATCATGTCTTTCACAAGTATTTGAAGATGAACCATTTGAATCGCATTGATTTGAACCCGAGCCTTATACTTCGCACTGATTTACAGCTAAATAATGTGTTTCGCATGGATTTGAAGCTAAACCTTCTACTTCGTATTGATTTGAAGCTAAATCGTGTGTTTCGCATGGCATTGAAGGTACCTCGTTTGTTCCTTCTGCTTTTGAAACTATATCACTTATAACGCAAGTATTCGAAGCTAAACCATTTGTTTCGCATGGATTTGAAGCTAAGCCTCCTACTTCGCATTAATTGGAAGTTAAATCACGTGTTTTGCATGGATTTGAAGCTAAACCTTCTACATCGCATTGATTTGAAGTAAATCATGTGTTTCGCATGGATTTGAAGCTAACTCGTTTGTTTCGCATGCAGTTGAAGCTAAATCATGTCTTTCACAAGTATTTGAAGATGAACCATTTGAATCGCATTGATTTGAACCCGAGCCTTATACTTCGCACTGATTTACAGCTAAATAATGTGTTTCGCATGGATTTGAAGCTAAACCTTCTACATCTCATGGATTTGAAGCTAAATCATGTGTTTGGCATGGATTTGAAGCTACACCTTCTACATCGCATTGATTTGCAGCTGAATCATGTGTTTCGCATGGATTTGAAGTTAACCCGTTCGTTTCGCCTGTATTTGAAGCTAGATCTCTTATACCGCAACTATTTGAAACTAAATCATGTGTTTCGCTTGGATTTGAAGCTAAACCTTCTACACCGCATTGATTTGAAGATAAATCGTGTGTTTCGCATGGATTTGAAGCTAACTCGTTCATTGCGCATGCAGTAAAATCCAAATAACGTATATCACAAGTATTTGAAGCTAAACCATATGTTTCGCCTGGATTTGAAGCTAAGCCTTCTACTTGGCATTAGTTGGAAGTTAAATCACGTGTTTCGCATGGATTTGAAGCTAACTCGTTTGATTCGCATGCAGTTGAAGCTAAATCATGTCTTTCACAAGTATTTGAAGATGATCCATTTGAATCGCATTGATTTGAACCCGAGCCTTCTACTTCGCACTGATTTGCAGCTAAATAATGTGTTTCGCATGGATTTGAAGCTAAACCTTCTACACCGCTTTGATTTGAAGATAAATCGCGTGTTTCGCATGGATTTGAAGCTAACTCGTTTGTTTCGCCTGTTTTTGAAGCTAGATCACTTATACCGCAAGTATTTGAAGCTAAATCATTTGTTTCGCAAGGAATTGAAGCTACCTCGTTTGTTCCTCCAGCTTTTGAAGCTATATCACTTATATCACAAGTATTTGAAGCTTAACCATATGTGTCGCATGGATTTGAAGCTGAACCATCTACATCGCATTGATTTGAAGCTAAATTTTGAGTATAGCATGGATTTGACGCTAACCCGTTCGTTGCGCATGCAGTTAAATCTAAATAACGTATATCACAAGTATTTGAATCTAAACCATTTGTTTCGCATGGATTTGAAGCTAAGTCTTCTACTTCCCATTAATTGGAAGCTAAAACACGTGTTTCGCATGGATTTGAAGCTAAGCCTACTACTTCGCATTGATTTGAAGTTAAATCATTTGTTTCGTATGGAATTGAAGCTACCTTGTTTGTTCCCTCTGCTTTTCAAGCTATATCACTTATATCGCAAGTATTTGAAGCTAAATCATACGTGTCGCATGGATTTGAAGCTGAACCTTCTACATCGCATTGATTTGAAGCTAAATCTTGTGTATCGCATGGATTTGAAGCTATACCTTCTACATCGCATTGATTGGAAGCTATACCTTCTACATCGCATTGACTTGAAGCTAAATCATGTGTTTCGCATGGATTTGAAGCTAACTCGTTTGTTTCGCATGCAGTTGTAGCTATATAATGTATATCACAAGTATTTGTAGCTAAACCATTTGTTTCGCATGGATTTGAAGCTAAACCTTCTACATCGCATTGATTTGCAGCTAAATCATGTGATTGGCATGGATTTGAAGCTTACACGTTTGATTAGTCTGCATTTGAAGCTATATCACTTATACCTCAAGTGTTTGAATCTAAATCATATATTTCGCATGCATTTGAAGCTAAACCTTCTACTTCGTATTGATTTGAAGCTAAATCGTGTTGCGCATGGAATTGAAGGTACCTCGTTTGTTCCTTCTGCTTTTGAAGCTATATCACTTATATCGCAAGTATTTGAAGTTAAACAATTTGTTTCGCATGGATTTGAAGCTAAGCCTTCTACTTCGCATTAATTGGAAGTTAAATCACGTGTTTTGCATGGATTTGAAGCTAAACCTTCTACATCGCATTGATTTGAAGCTAAATCATTTGTTTCGCATGGAATTGAAGCTACCTCGTTTGTTCCTCCAGCTTTTGAAGCTATATCACTTATATCGCAAGTATTTCAAGCTAAATCATTTGTGTCGCATGGATTTGAAGCTGAACCATCTATATCGTATTGATTTGAAGCTAAATCATTTGTTTCGCATGGAATTGACGCTACCTCGTTTGTTCCTCCAGCTTTTGAAGTTATATCACTTATATCGCAAGTATTTGAAGCTAAATCATATGTGTCGCATGGATTTGAAGCTGAACCATCTGCATCGCATTGATTTGCAGCTAAATAATGTGTTTCGCATGGATTTGAAGCTATACCTTCTACATCCCATGGATTTGAAGCTAAATCATGTGTTTGGCATGGATTTGAAGCTAAACCTTCTACATCGCATTGATTTGAAGCTAAATCTTGTGTATCGCATGGATTTGAAGCTAACTCGTTCGTTGCGCATGCAGTTAAATCTAAATAACGTATATCACAAGTATTTGAAGCTAAACCATTTGTTTCGCATGGATTTGAAGCTATGACTTCTACTTCCCATTAATTGGAAGCTAAAACACGTGTTTCGCATGGATTTGAAGCTAACCCTACTACTTCGCATTGATTTGAAGCTAAATCATGTGTTTGGCATGGATTTGTAGCTAAGCCTACTACTTCGCATTGATTTGAAGCTAAATCATTTGTTTCGCATGGAATTCAAGCTACCTCGTTTGTTCCTCCAGGTTTTGAAGCTATATCACTTATATCGCAAGTATTTGAAGCTAAATCATATGTGTCGTATGGATTTGAAGCTAAACCTTCTACACCGCATTGATTTGAAGATAAATCGTGTGTTTCGCATGGATTTGAATCTAACTCGTTTGTTTCGCATGCATTTGTAGCTGAATAATGTATATCATAACTATTTGCAGCTATACCATTTGCTTCGCGTGGATTTGAAGCTAAGCCTTCTACATCGCATTGATTTGAAGCTAAATCATTTGTTTCGCATGGAATTGACGCTACCTCGTTTGTTCCTCCAGCTTTTGAAACTATATCACTTATATCACAAGTATTTGAAGCTTAATCATATGTGTCGCATGTATTTGAAGCTGAACCATCTACATCGCATTGATTTGAAGCTAAATCTTGTGTATCGTATGGATTTGAAGCTAACTCGTTCGTTGCGCATGCAGTTAAATCTAAATAACGTATATCACAAGTATTTGAAGCTAATCCATTTGTTTCGCATGGATTTGAAGCTTAGTCTTCTACTTCCATTAATTGGAATCTATAACACGTGTTTCGCATGGATTTGAAGCTAAGCCTACTACTTCGCATTGATTTGAAGCTAAATCATTTGTTTCGTATGGAATTGAAGCTACCTTGTTTGTTCCTTCTGCTTTTCAAGCTATATCACTTATATCGCAAGTATTTGAAGCTAAATCATACGTGTCGCATGGATTTGAAGCTGAACCTTCTACATCGCATTGATTTGAAGCTAAATCTTGTGTATCGCATGGATTTGAAGCTATACCTTCTACATCGCATTGATTGGAAGCTATACCTTCTACATCGCATTGACTTGAAGCTAAATAATGTGTTTCGCATGGATTTGAAGCTAAACCTTCTACATCCCATGGATTTGAAGCTAAATCATGTGTTTGGCATGGATTTGTAGCTAAGCCTACTACTTCGCATTGATTTGAAGCTAAATCATTTGTTTCGCATGGAATTCAAGCTACCTCGTTTGTTCCTCCAGGTTTTGAAGCTATATCACTTATATCGCAAGTATTTGAAGCTAAATCATATGTGTCGTATGGATTTGAAGCTAAACCTTCTACACCGCATTGATTTGAAGATAAATCGTGTGTTTCGCATGGATTTGAATCTAACTCGTTTGTTTCGCATGCATTTGTAGCTGAATAATGTATATCATAAGTATTTGCAGCTATACCATTTGCTTCGCGTGGATTTGAAGCTAAGCCTTCTACATCGCATTGATTTGAAGCTAAATCATTTGTTTCGCATGGAATTGACGCTACCTCGTTTGTTCCTCCAGCTTTTGAAACTATATCACTTATATCACAAGTATTTGAAGCTTAATCATATGTGTCGCATGGATTTGAAGCTGAACCATCTACATCGCATTGATTTGAAGCTAAATCTTGTGTATCGTATGGATTTGAAGCTAACTCGTTCGTTGCGCATGCAGTTAAATCTAAATAACGTATATCACAAGTATTTGAAGCTAATCCATTTGTTTTGCATGGATTTGAAGCTTAGTCTTCTACTTCCCATTAATTGGAATCTAAAACACGTGTTTCGCATGGATTTGAAGCTAAGCCTACTACTTCGCATTGATTTAAAGCTAAATCATTTGTTTCGTATGGAATTGAAGCTACCTTGTTTGTTCCTTCTGCTTTTCAAGCTATATCACTTATATCGCAAGTATTTGAAGCTAAATCATACGTGTCGCATGGATTTGAAGCTGAACCTTCTACATCGCATTGATTTGAAGCTAAATCTTGTGTATCGCATGGATTTGAAGCTATACCTTCTACATCGCATTGATTGGAAGCTATACCTTCTACATCGCATTTACTTGAAGCTAAATCATGTGTTTCGCATGGATTTGAAGCTAACTCGTTTGTTCCGCATGCAGTTGTAGCTATATAATGTATATCACAAGTATTTGTAGCTAAACCATTTGTTTCGCATGGATTTGAAGCTAAACCTTCTACATCGCATTGATTTGCAGCTAAATCATGTGATTGGCATGGATTTGAAGCTTACACGTTTGATTAGTCTGCATTGAAGCTATATCACTTATACCTCAAGTGTTTGAATCTAAATCATATGTTTCGCATGGATTTGAAGCTAAACCTTCTACTTCGTATTGATTTGAAGCTAAATCGTGTTTTTCGCATGGAATTGAAGCTAACTCGTTTGTTTCACATGCAGTTGAAGCTAAATCATGTCTTTCACAAGTATTTGAAGATGAACCATTTGAATCGCATGGATTTGAACCTGAGCCTTCTACTTCGCACTGATTTGCAGCTAAATAATGTGTTTCGCATGGATTTGAATCTAAACCATCTACATCCCATAGATTTGAATCTAAATCATGTGTTTGGCGTGGATTTGAAGCTAAACCTTCTACATCGCATTGATTTGCAGCTGAATCATGTGTTTCGCATGGATTTGAAGCTAACTCGTTCGTTTCGCCTGTATTTGAAGCTATATCACTTTTATCGCAAGTATTTGAATCTAAATCATGTGATCGCTTGGATTTGAAGCTAACTCGTTTGTTTCGTCAGCATTTGAAGCTATATCACTTATATCGCAAGCATCTGAAGCTAAATCATTTGTTTCCCATGGATTTGAAGCTAAACCTTCTACTTCGCATTGATTTGAAGCTAAATCATTTGTTTCGCATGGAATTGACGCTACCTCGTTTGTTCCTCCAGCTTTTGAAGCTATATCACTTATATCGCATTGATTTGAAGCTAAATCTTGTGTATCGCATGGATTTGAACCTAACTCGTTCATTGCGCATGCAGTAAAATCTAAATAACGTATATCACAAGTATTTGAAGCTAAACCATATGTTTCGCCTGGATTTGAAGCTAAGCCTTCTACTTGGCATTAGTTGGAAGTTAAATCACGTGTTTTGTATGGATTTGAAGCTAAACCTTCTACATCGCATTGATTTGAAGCTAAATCATGTGTATCGCATGGAATTGAAGCTAACTCGTTTGTTTCGCATGCAGTTGAAGCTAAATCGAGTCTTTCACAAGTATTTGAAGATGAACCATTTGAATCGCATTGATTTGAACCCGAAGCTTCTACTTCGTACTGATTTGCAGCTAAATAATGTGTTTCGCATGGATTTGAAGCTAAACCATCTACATCCCATGGATTTGAAGCTAAATCATGTGTTTGGCATGGATTTGAAGCTAAACCTTCTACATCGCATTGATTTGCAGCTGAATCATGTGTTTCGCATGGATTTGAAGCTAACTCGTTCGTTTCGCCTGTTTTTGAAGCTAGATCACTTATACCGCAAGTATTTGAAGCTAAATCATCTGTTTCGCTTGGATTTGAAGCTAAACCTTCTACATCGCATTGATTTGAAGCTAATTCATTTGTTTCGCAAGGAATTGAAGCTACCTCGTTTGTTCCTCCAGCTTTTGAAACTATATCACTTATATCACAAGTATTTGAAGCTTAATCATATGTGTCGCATGGATTTGAAGCTGAACCATCTACATCGCATTGATTTGAAGCTAAATCATTTGTTTCGCATGGAATAGACGCTACCTCGTTTGTTCCTCCAGCTTTTGAAACTATATCACTTATATCACAAGTATTTGAAGCTTAATCATATGTGTCGCATGGATTTGAAGCTGAACCATCTACATCGCATTGATTTGAAGCTAAATCTTGTGTATCGCATGGATTTGAAGCTAACTCGTTCGTTGCGCATGCAGTTGTAGCTATATAATGTATATCACAAGTATTTGTAGCTAAACCATTTGTTTCGCATGGATTTGAAGCTAAACCTTCTACATCGCATTGATTTGCAGCTAAATCATGTGATTGGCATGGATTTGAAGCTTACACGTTTGATTAGTCTGCATTGAAGCTGTATCACTTATACCTCAAGTGTTTGAATCTAAATCATATGTTTCGCATGGATTTGAAGCTAAACCTTCTACTTCGTATTGATTTGAAGCTAAATCGTGTTTTTCGCATGGAATTGAAGCTAACTCGTTTGTTTCACATGCAGTTGAAGCTAAATCATGTCTTTCACAAGTATTTGAAGATGAACCATTTGAATCGCATGGATTTGAACCTGAGCCTTCTACTTCGCACTGATTTGCAGCTAAATAATGTGTTTCGCATGGATTTGAAGCTAAACCATCTACATCCCATAGATTTGAATCTAAATCATGTGTTTGGCATGGATTTGAAGCTAAACCTTCTACATCGCATTGATTTGCAGCTGAATCATGTGTTTCGCATGGATTTGAAGCTAACTCGTTCGTTTCGCCTGTATTTGAAGCTATATCACATATATCGCAAGTATTTGAAGCTAAATCATGTGTTTCGCATAGATTTGAAGCTAAGTCTTCTACTTCCCATTAATTGGAAGCTAAAACACGTGTTTCGCATGGATTTGAAGCTAAGCCTACTACTTCGCATTGATTTGAAGTTAAATCATTTGTTTCGTATGGAATTGAAGCTACCTTGTTTGTTCCTTCTGCTTTTCAAGCTATATCACTTATATCGCAAGTATTTGAAGCTAAATCATACGTGTCGCATGGATTTGAAGCTGAACCTTCTACATCGCATTGATTTGAAGCTAAATCTTGTGTATCGCATGGATTTGAAGCTATACCTTCTACATCGCATTGATTGGAAGCTATACCTTCTACATCGCATTGACTTGAAGCTAAATCATGTGTTTCGCATGGATTTGAAGCTAACTCGTTTGTTTCGCATGCAGTTGTAGCTATATAATGTATATCACAAGTATTTGTAGCTAAACCATTTGTTTCGCTTGGATTTGAGGCTAACTCGTTTGTTTCGCAGGCATTTGAATATATATCACTTTTATTTTATAACTATATCACATGGATTTAAAGCTAAACCTTCTACATCGCATTGATTTGCAGCTAAATCATGTGATTGGCATGGATTTGAAGCTTACACGTTTGATTAGTCTGCATTTGAAGCTATATCACTTATACCTCAAGTGTTTGAATCTAAATCATATGTTTCGCATGGATTT
Organism: Megalopta genalis; assembly: GCF_051020955.1. Taxonomy (NCBI): domain Eukaryota; kingdom Metazoa; phylum Arthropoda; class Insecta; order Hymenoptera; family Halictidae; genus Megalopta; species Megalopta genalis. The sequence continues at coordinate 132,538 of NW_027476721.1, read as the reverse complement.
GAAGCTAAACCTTCTACTTCGTATTGATTTGAAGCTAAATCGTGTTTTTCGCATGGAATTGAAGGTACCTCGTTTGTTCCTTCTGCTTTTGAAGCTATATCACTTATATCGCAAGTATTTGAAGCTAAACCATTTGTTACGCATGGATTTGAAGCTAAGCCTTCTACTTCGCATTAATTGGAAGTTAAATCACGTGTTTTGCATGGATTTGAAGCTAAACCTTCTACATCGCATTGATTTGAAGCTAAATCATTTGTTTCGCATGGAATTGAAGCTACCTCGTTTGTTCCTCCAGCTTTTGAAGCTATATCACTTATATCGCAAGTATTTCAAGCTAAATCATTTGTGTCGCATGGATTTGAAGCTGAACCATCTATATCGTATTGATTTGAAGCTAAAACATTTGTTTCGCATGGAATTGACGCTACCTCGTTTGTTCCTCCAGCTTTTGAAGTTATATCACTTATATCGCAAGTATTTGAAGCTAAATCATATGTGTCGCATGGATTTGAAGCTGAACCATCTGCATCGCATTGATTTGAAGCTAAATCTTGTGTATCGCATGGATTTGAAGCTAACTCGTTCGTTGCGCATGCAGTAAAATCTAAATAACGTACATCACAAGTATTTGAAGCTAAACCATATGTTTCGCCTGGATTTGAAGCTAAGCCTTCTACTTGGCATTAATTGGAAGTTAAATCACGTGTTTTGCATGGATTTGAAGCTAAACCTTCTACATCGCATTGATTTGAAGCTAAATCATGTGTTTCGCATGGATTTGAAGCTAACTCGTTTGTTTCGCATGCAGTTGAAGCTAAATCATGTCTTTCACAAGTATTTGAAGATGAACCATTTGAATCGCATTGATTTGAACCCGAGGCTTCTACTTCGTACTGATTTGCAGCTAAATAATGTGCTTCGCATGGATTTGAAGCTAAACCTTCTACATCCCATGGATTTGAAGCTAAATCATGTGTTTGGCATGGATTTGAAGCTAAACCTTCTACATCGCATTGATTTGAAGCTAAATCTTGTGTATCGCATGGATTTGAAGCTAACTCGTTCGTTGCACATGCAGTTAAATCTAAATAACGTATATCACAAGTATTTGAAGCTAAACCATTTGTTTCGCATGGATCTGAAGCTAAGACTTCTACTTCCCATTAATTGGAAGCTAAAACACGTGTTTCGCATGGATTTGAAGCTAAGCCTACTACCTCGCATTGATTTGAAGTTAAATCATTTGTTTCGTATGGAATTGAAGCTACCTTGTTTGTTCCTTCTGCTTGTCAAGCTATATCACTTATATCGCAAGTATTTGAAGCTGAATCATACGTGTCGCATGGATTTGAAGCTGAACCTTCTACATCGCATTGATTTGAAGCTAAATCTTGTGTATCGCATGGATTTGAAGCTATACCTTCTACATCGCATTGATTGGAAGCTATACCTTCTACATCGCATTGACTTGAAGCTAAATCATGTGTTTCGCATGGATTTGAAGCTAACTCGTTTGTTTCGCATGCAGTTGTAGCTATATAATGTATATCACAAGTATTTGTAGCTAAACCATTTGTTTCGCATGGATTTGAAGCTAAACCTTCTACATCGCATTGATTTGCAGCTAAATCATGTGATTGTTATGGATTTGAAGCTTACACGTTTGATTAGTCTGCATTTGAAGCTATATCACTTATACCTCAAGTGTTTGAATCTAAATCATATGTTTCGCATGGATTTGAAGCTAAACCTTCTACTTCGTATTGATTTGAAGCTAAATCGTGTTTTTCGCATGGAATTGAGGGTACCTCGTTTGTTCCTTCTGCTTTTGAAGCTATATCACTTATATCGCAAGTATTTGAAGCTATGCATTTGTTTCGCATGGATTTGAAGCTAAGCCTTCTACTTCGCATTAATTGGAAGTTAAATCACGTGTTTTGCATGGATTTGAAGCTAAACCTTCTACATCGCATTGATTTGAAGCTAAATCATTTGTTTCGCATGGAATTGAAGCTACCTCGTTTGTTCCTCCAGCTTTTGAAGCTATATCACTTATATCGCAAGTATTTCAAGCTAAATCATTTGTGTCGCATGGATTTGAAGCTGAACCATCTATATCGTATTGATTTGAAGCTAAATCATTTGTTTCGCATGGAATTGACGCTACCTCGTTTGTTCCTCCAGCTTTTGAAGTTATATCACTTATATCGCAAGTATTTGAAGCTAAATCATGTGTTTGGCATGGATTTGAAGCTAAATCTTCTACATCGCATTGATTTGCAGCTGAATCATGTGTTTCGCATGGATTTGAAGCTAACTCGTTCGTTTCGCCTGTTTTTGAAGCTAGATCACTTATACCGCAAGTATTTGAAGCTAAATCATGTGTTTTGCTTGGATTTGAAGCTAAACTTTCTACATCGCATTGATTTGAAGCTAAATCATTTGTTTCGCAAGGAATTGAAGCTACCTCGTTTGTTCCTCCAGCTTTTGAAGCTATATCACTTATATCACAAGTATTTGAATCTAAATCATACGTGTCGCATGGATTTGAAGCTGAACCTTCTACATCGCATTGATTTGAAGCTAAATCTTGTGTATCGCATGGATTTGAAGCTATACCTTCTACATCGCATTGATTGGAAGCTATACCATCTACATCGCATTGACTTGAAGCTAAATCATGTGTTTCGCATGGATTTGAAGATAACTCGTTCGTTTCGCATGCAGTTGTAGCTATATAATGTATATCACAAGTATTTGTAGCTAAACCATTTGTTTCGCATGGATTTGAAGCTAAACCTTCTACATCGCATTGATTTGCAGCTAAATCATGTGATTGGCATGGATTTGAAGCTTTCACGTTTGATTAGTCTGCATTTGAAGCTATATCACTTATACCTCAACTGTTTGAATCTAAATCATATGTTTCGCATGGATTTGAAGCTAAACCTTCTACTTCGTATTGATTTGAAGCTAAATCGTGTTTTTCGCATGGAATTGAAGGTACCTCGTTTGTTCCTTCTGCTATTGAAGCTATATCACTTATATCGCAAGTATTTGAAGCTATGCATTTGTTTCGCATGGATTTGAAGCTAAGCCTTCTACTTCGCATTAATTGGAAGTTAAATCACGTGTTTTGCATGGATTTGAAGCTAAACCTTCTACATCGCATTGATTTGAAGCTAAATCATTTGTTTCGCATGGAATTGAAGCTACCTCGTTTGTTCCTCCAGCTTTTGAAGCTATATCACTTATATCGCAAGTATTTGAAGCTAAATCATATGTGTCGCATGGATTTGAAGCTGAACCATCTGCATCGCATTGATTTGAAGCTAAATCTTGTGTAGCGCATGGATTTGAAGCTAACTCGTTCGTTGCGCATGCAGTTGAAGCTAAATCATGTCTTTCACAAGTATTTGAAGATGAACCATTTGAATCGCATTGATTTGAACCCGAGACTTCTACTTCGCACTGATTTACAGATAAATAATGTGTTTCGCATGGATTTGAAGCTAAACCTTCTATATCCCATGGATTTGAAGCTAAATCATGTGTTTGGCATGGATTTGAAGCTAAAGCATCTACATCGCATTGATTTGCAGCTGAATCATGTGTTTCGCATGGATTTGAAGCTAACCCGTTCGTTTCGCCTGTATTTGAAGCTAGATCACTTATACCGCAACCATTTGAAACTAAATCATTTGTTTCGCTTGGATTTGAAGCTAAACCTTCTACATCGCATTGAGTTGAAGCTAAATCATGTGTTTCGCATGGATTTGAAGCTAACTCGTTCGTTGCGCATGCAGTAAAATCTAAATAACGTACATCACAAGTATTTGAAGCTAAACCATATGTTTCGCCTGGATTTGAAGCTAAGCCTTCTACTTGGCATTAATTGGAAGTTAAATCACGTGTTTTGCATGGATTTGAAGCTAAACCTTCTACATCGCATTGATTTGAAGCTAAATCATGTGTTTCGCATGGATTTGAAGATAACTCGTTTGTTTCGCATGCAGTTGAAGCTAAATCATGTCTTTCACAAGTATTTGAAGATGAACCATTTGAATCGCATTGATTTGAACCCGAGGCTTCTACTTCGCACTGGTTTGCAGCTAAATAATGTGTTCCGCATGGATTTGAAACTAAACCTTCTACATCCCATGGATTTGAAGCTAAATCATGTGTTTTGCATGGATTTGAAGCTAAACCTTCTACATCGCATTGATTTGCAGCTAAATCATGTGATTGGCATGGATTTGAAGCTAACTCGTTTGTTTCGCATGCAGTTGTAGCTATATAATGTATATCACAAGTATTTGTAGCTAAACCATTTGTTTCGCATGGATTTGAAGCTAAACCTTCTACATCGCATTGATTTGCAGCTAAATCATGTGATTGGCATGGATTTGAATCTTACACGTTTGATTAGTCTGCATTTGAAGCTATATCACTTATACCTCAACTGTTTGAATCTAAATCATATGTTTCGCATGGATTTGAAGCTAAACCTTCTACTTCGTATTGATTTGAAGCTAAATCGTGTTTTTCGCATGGAATTGAAGGTACCTCGTTTGTTCCTTCTGCTATTGAAGCTATATCACTTATATCGCAAGTATTTGAAGCTATGCATTTGTTTCGCATGGATTGAAGCTAAGCCTTCTACTTCGCATTAATTGGAAGTTAAATCACGTGTTTTGCATGGATTTGAAGCTAAACCTTCTACATCGCATTGATTTGAAGCTAAATCATTTGTTTCGCATGGAATTGAAGCTACCTCGTTTGTTCCTCCAGCTTTTGAAGCTATATCACTTATATCGCAAGTATTTGAAGCTAAATCATATGTGTCGCATGGATTTGAAGCTGAACCATCTGCATCGCATTGATTTGAAGCTAAATCTTGTGTAGCGCATGGATTTGAAGCTAACTCGTTCGTTGCGCATGCAGTTGAAGCTAAATCATGTCTTTCACAAGTATTTGAAGATGAACCATTTGAATAGCATTGATTTGAACCCGAGACTTCTACTTCGCACTGATTTACAGATAAATAATGTGTTTCGCATGGATTTGAAGCTAAACCTTCTATATCCCATGGATTTGAAGCTAAATCATGTGTTTGGCATGGATTTGAAGCTAAAGCATCTACATCGCATTGATTTGCAGCTGAATCATGTGTTTCGCATGGATTTGAAGCTAACCCGTTCGTTTCGCCTGTATTTGAAGCTAGATCACTTAAACCGCAACCATTTGAAACTAAATCATTTGTTTCGCTTGGATTTGAAGCTAAACCTTCTACATCGCATTGAGTTGAAGCTAAATCATGTGTTTCGCATGGATTTGAAGCTAACTCGTTCGTTGCGCATGCAGTAAAATCTAAATAACGTACATCACAAGTATTTGAAGCTAAACCATATGTTTCGCCTGGATTTGAAGCTAAGCCTTCTACTTGGCATTAATTGGAAGTTAAATCACGTGTTTCGCATGGATTTGAAGCTAACTCGTTTGTTTCGCATGCAGTTGAAGCTAAATCATGTCTTTCACAAGTATTTGAAGATGAACCATTTGAATCGCATTGATTTGAACCCGAGGCTTCTACTTCGCACTGGTTTGCAGCTAAATAATGTGTTCCGCATGGATTTGAAACTAAACCTTCTACATCCCATGGATTTGAAGCTAAATCACGTGTTTTGCATGGATTTGAAGCTAAACCTTCTACATCGCATTGATTTGCAGCTAAATCATGTGATTGGCATGGATTTGAAGCTTACACGTTTGATTAGTCTGCATTTGAAGCTATATCACTTATACCTCAAGTGTTTGAATCTAAATCATATGTTTCGCATGGATTTGAAGCTAAACCTTCTACTTCGTATTGATTTGAAGCTAAATCGTGTTTTTCGCATGGAATTGAGGGTACCTCGTTTGTTCCTTCTGCTTTTGAAGCTATATCACTTATATCGCAAGTATTTGAAGCTATGCATTTGTTTCGCATGGATTTGAAGCTAAGCCTTCTACTTCGCATTAATTGGAAGTTAAATCACGTGTTTTGCATGGATTTGAAGCTAAACCTTCTACATCGCATTGATTTGAAGCTAAATCATTTGTTTCGCATGGAATTGAAGCTACCTCGTTTGTTCCTCCAGCTTTTGAAGCTATATCACTTATATCGCAAGTATTTCAAGCTAAATCATTTGTGTCGCATGGATTTGAAGCTGAACCATCTATATCGTATTGATTTGAAGCTAAATCATTTGTTTCGCATGGAATTGACGCTACCTCGTTTGTTCCTCCAGCTTTTGAAGTTATATCACTTATATCGCAAGTATTTGAAGCTAAATCATGTGTTTGGCATGGATTTGAAGCTAAATCTTCTACATCGCATTGATTTGCAGCTGAATCATGTGTTTCGCATGGATTTGAAGCTAACTCGTTCGTTTCGCCTGTTTTTGAAGCTAGATCACTTATACCGCAAGTATTTGAAGCTAAATCATGTGTTTCGCTTGGATTTGAAGCTAAACTTTCTACATCGCATTGATTTGAAGCTAAATCATTTGTTTCGCAAGGAATTTCAGCTACCTCGTATGTTCCTCCTGCTTTTGAAGCTATATCACTTATATCACAAGTATTTGAAGCTAAATCATACGTGTCGCATGGATTTGAAGCTGAACCTTCTACATCGCATTGATTTGAAGCTAAATCTTGTGTATCGCATTGACTTGAAGCTAAATCATGTGTTTCGCATGGATTTGAAGCTAACTCGTTTGTTTCGCATGCAGTTGTAGCTATATAATGTATATCACAAGTATTTGTAGCTAAACCATTTGTTTCGCATGGATTTGAAGCTAAACCTTCTACATCGCATTGATTTGCAGCTAAATCATGTGATTGGCATGGATTTGAAGCTTACACGTTTGATTAGTCTGCATTTGAAGCTATATCACTTATACCTCAACTGTTTGAATCTAAATCATATGTTTCGCATGGATTTGAAGCTAAACCTTCTACTTCGTATTGATTTGAAGCTAAATCGTGTTTTTCGCATGGAATTGAAGGTACCTCGTTTGTTCCTTCTGCTTTTGAAGCTATATCACTTATATCGCAAGTATTTGAAGCTATGCATTTGTTTCGCATGGATTTGAAGCTAAGCCTTCTACTTCGCATTAATTGGAAGTTAAATCACGTGTTTTGCATGGATTTGAAGCTAAACCTTCTACATCGCATTGATTTGAAGCTAAATCATTTGTTTCGCATGGAATTGAAGCTACCTCGTTTGTTCCTCCAGCTTTTGAAGCTATATCACTTATATCGCAAGTATTTGAAGCTAAATCATATGTGTCGCATGGATTTGAAGCTGAACCATCTGCATCGCATTGATTTGAAGCTAAATCTTGTGTAGCGCATGGATTTGAAGCTAACTCGTTCGTTGCGCATGCAGTTAAAGCTAAATCATGTCTTTCACAAGTATTTGAAGATGAACCATTTGAATCGCATTGATTTGAACCCGAGACTTCTACTTCGCACTGATTTACAGATAAATAATGTGTTTCGCATGGATTTGAAGCTAAACCTTCTATATCCCATGGATTTGAAGCTAAATCATGTGTTTGGCATGGATTTGAAGCTAAAGCATCTACATCGCATTGATTTGCAGCTGAATCATGTGTTTCGCATGGATTTGAAGCTAACCCGTTCGTTTCGCCTGTATTTGAAGCTAGATCACTTATACCGCAACCATTTGAAACTAAATCATTTGTTTCGCTTGGATTTGAAGCTAAACCTTCTACATCGCATTGAGTTGAAGCTAAATCATGTGTTTCGCATGGATTTGAAGCTAACTCGTTTGTTTCGCATGCAGTTGAAGCTAAATCATGTCTTTCACAAGTATTTGAAGAAGAACCATTTGAATAGCATTGATTTCAACCCGAGCCTTCTACTTCGCACTGATTTGCAGCTAAATAATGTGTCTCGCATGGATTTGAAGCTAAACCTTCTACATCCCATGGATTTGAAGCTAAATCATGTGTTTGGCATGGATTTGAAGCTAAGCCTACTACTTCGCATTGATTTGAAGCTAAATCATTTGTTTCGCATGGAATTGAAGCTACCTCGTTTGTTCCTCCTGCTTTTGAAGCTATATCACTTCTCTCGCAAGTATTTGAAGCTAAATTATATGTGTCGCATGGATTTGAAGCTGAACCAACTTCATCGCATTGATTTGAAGCTAAATCTTGTGTATCACATGGATTTGAAGCTAAGCCTTCTACATCGCATTGATTTGAAGCTAAATCATGTGTATCGCATGGATTTGATGCTAACTAGTTCGTTGCGCATGCAGTTAAATCTAAATAACGTATATCACAAGTATTTGAAGCTAAAGCATTTGTTTCGCATGGATTTGAAGCTACGCCTTCTACTTGGCATTAATTGGTAGTTAAATCACGTGTTTTGCATGGATTTGAGGCTAAAACTTCTGCATCGCATTGATTTGAAGCTAAATCATGTGTTTCGCATGGATTTGAAGCTAACTCGTTTGTTTCGCATGCCGTTGAAGCTAAATCATGTCTTTCTCAAGTATTTGAAGATGAACCATTTGAATAGCATTGATTTGAACCAGAGACTTCTACTTCGCACTGATTTGCAGCTAAATAATGTGTTTCGCATGGATTTGAATCTAAACCTTCTACATCCCATGGATTTGAAGCTAAATCATGTGTTTGGCATGGATTTGAAGTTAAATCATGTGTTTGGCATGGATTTGAAGCTAGGCCAACTACTTCGCATTGATTTGAAGCTAAATCATTTGTTTCGCATGGAATTCAAGCTACCTCGTTTGTTCCTCCAGCTTTTGAAGCTATATCACTTATATCGCAAGTATTTGAAGCTAAATCATACGCGTCGCATGGATTTGAAGCTGAAACTTCTACATCGCATTGATTTGAAGCTAAATCTTGTGTATCGCATGGATTTGAAGCTATACCTTCTACATCGCATTGATTTGAAGCTAAATCATGTGTTTCGCATGGATTTGAAGCTAACTCGTTTGTTTCGCATGCAGTTGTAGCTATATAATGTATATCACAAGTATTTGTAGCTAAACCATTTGTTTCGCATGGATTTAAAGCTAAACCTTCTACATCGCATTGATTTGCAGCTAAATCATGTGTTTGGCATGGATTTGAAGCTAACACGTTTGATTAGTCTGCATTTGAAGCTATATCACTTATACCTCAAGTGTTTGAATCTAAATCATATGTTTCGCATGGATTTGAAGCTAAACCTTCTACTTCGTATTGATTTGAAGCTAAATCGTGTTTTTCGCATGGAATTGAAGGTACCTCGTTTGTTCCTTCTGCTTTTGAAGCTATATCACTTATATCGCAAGTATTTGAAGCTAAACCATTTGTTACGCATGGATTTGAAGCTAAGCCTTCTACTTCGCATTAATTGGAAGTTAAATCACGTGTTTTGCATGGATTTGAAGCTAAACCTTCTACATCGCATTGATTTGAAGCTAAATCATTTGTTTCGCATGGAATTGAAGCTACCTCGTTTGTTCCTCCAGCTTTTGAAGCTATATCACTTATATCGCAAGTATTTCAAGCTAAATCATTTGTGTCGCATGGATTTGAAGCTGAACCATCTATATCGTATTGATTTGAAGCTAAATCATTTGTTTCGCATGGAATTGACGCTACCTCGTTTGTTCCTCCAGCTTTTGAAGTTATATCACTTATATCGCAAGTATTTGAAGCTAAATCATATGTGTCGCATGGATTTGAAGCTGAACCATCTGCATCGCATTGATTTGAAGCTAAATCTTGTGTATCGCATGGATTTGAAGCTAACTCGTTCGTTGCGCATGCAGTAAAATCTAAATAACGTACATCACAAGTATTTGAAGCTAAACCATATGTTTCGCCTGGATTTGAAGCTAAGCCTTCTACTTGGCATTAATTGGAAGTTAAATCACGTGTTTTGCATGGATTTGAAGCTAAACCTTCTACATCGCATTGATTTGAAGCTAAATCATGTGTTTCGCATGGATTTGAAGCTAACTCGTTTGTTTCGCATGCAGTTGAAGCTAAATCATGTCTTTCACAAGTATTTGAAGATGAACCATTTGAATCGCATTGATTTGAACCCGCGGCTTCTACTTCGTACTGATTTGCAGCTAAATAATGTGCTTCGCATGGATTTGAAGCTAAACCTTCTACATCCCATGGATTTGAAGCTAAATCATGTGTTTGGCATGGATTTGAAGCTAAACCTTCTACATCGCATTGATTTGAAGCTAAATCTTGTGTATCGCATGGATTTGAAGCTAACTCGTTCGTTGCGCATGCAGTTAAATCTAAATAACGTATATCACAAGTATTTGAAGCTAAACCATTTGTTTCGCATGGATTTGAAGCTAAGACTTCTACTTCCCATTAATTGGAAGCTAAAACACGTGTTTCGCATGGATTTGAAGCTAAGCCTACTACTTCGCATTGATTTGAAGCTATATCATTTGTTTCGTATGGAATTGAAGCTACCTTGTTTGTTCCTTCTGGTTGTCAAGCTATATCACCTATATCGCAAGTATTTGAAGCTAAATCATACGTGTCGCATGGATTTGAAGCTGAACCTTCTACATCGCATTGATTTGAAGCTAAATCTTGTGTATCGCATGGATTTGAAGCTATACCTTCTACATCGCATTGATTGGAAGCTATACCTTCTACATCGCATTGACTTGAAGCTAAATCATGTGTTTCGCATGGATTTGAAGCTAACTCGTTTGTTTCGCATGCAGTTGTAGCTATATAATGTATATCACAAGTATTTGTAGCTAAACCATTTGTTTCGCATGGATTTGAAGCTAAACCTTCTACATCGCATTGATTTGCAGCTAAATCATGTGATTGGCATGGATTTGAAGCTTACACGTTTGATTAGTCTGCATTTGAAGCTATATCAGTTATACCTCAACTGTTTGAATCTAAATCATATGTTTCGCATGGATTTGAAGCTAAACCTTCTACTTCGTATTGATTTGAAGCTAAATCGTGTTTTTCGCATGGAATTGAAGGTACCTCGTTTGTTCCTTCTGCTTTTGAAGCTATATCACTTATATCGCAAGTATTTGAAGCTATGCATTTGTTTCGCATGGATTTGAAGCTAAGCCTTCTACTTCGCATTAATTGGAAGTTAAATCACGTGTTTTGCATGGATTTGAAGCTAAACCTTCTACATCGCATTGATTTGAAGCTAAATCATTTGTTTCGCATGGAATTGAAGCTACCTCGTTTGTTCCTCCAGCTTTTGAAGCTATATCACTTATATCGCAAGTATTTGAAGCTAAATCATATGTGTCGCATGGATTTGAAGCTGAACCATCTGCATCGCATTGATTTGAAGCTAAATCTTGTGTATCGCATGGATTTGAAGCTAACCCGTTCGTTTCGCCTGTATTTGAAGCTAGATCACTTATACCGCAACCATTTGAAACTAAATCATTTGTTTCGCTTGGATTTGAAGCTAAACCTTCTATATCCCATGGATTTGAAGCTAAATCATGTGTTTGGCATGGATTTGAAGCTAAAGCATCTACATCGCATTGATTTGCAGCTGAATCATGTGTTTCGCATGTATTTGAAGCTAACCCGTTCGTTTCGCCTGTATTTGAAGCTAGATCACTTATACCGCAACCATTTGAAACTAAATCATTTGTTTCGCTTGGATTTGAAGCTAAACCTTCTACATCGCATTGAGTTGAAGCTAAATCATGTGTTTCGCATGGATTTGAAGCTAACTCGTTTGTTTCGCATGCAGTTGTAGCTGAATAATGTATATCACAAGTATTTGTACCTAAATCATTTGTATCGCATGGATTTGAAGCTGAACCATCTATATCGCATTGATTTGAAGCTAAATCTTGTGTATCGCATGGATTTGAAGCTAATTCGTTCGTTGCGCATACAGTTCAATCTAAATAATGTATATCACAAGTATTTGAAGCTAAACCATATGTTTCGAATGGATTTGAAGTTAATCCTTCTACTTGGCATTAATTGGAAGTTAAATCACGTGTTTTGCATGGATATGAAGCTAAACCTTCTACATCGCATTGATTTGAAGCTAAATCATGTGTTTCGCATGGATTTGAAGCTAACTCGTTTGATTCGCATGCAGTTGAAGCTAAATCATGTCTTTCACAAGTATTTGAAGATGAACCATTTGAATCGCATTGATTTGAACCCGAGCCTTCTACTTCAATACTGATTTGCAGCTAAATAATGTTTTTCGCATGGATTTGAAGCTAAACCTTCTACATCCCATAGATTTGAATCTAAATCATGTGTTTGGCATGGATTTGAAGCTAAACCTTCTACATCGCATTGATTTGCAGCTGAATCATGTGTTTCGCATGGATTTGTAGCTAACTCGTTCGTTTCGCCTGTATTTGAAGGTATATCACTTATATCGCAAGTATTTGAAGCTAAATCATGTGTTTCGCTTGGATTTGAAGCTAAGTCTTCTACTTCCCATTAATTGGAAGCTAAAACACGTGTTTCGCATGGATTTGAAGCTAACCCTACTACTTCGCATTGATTTGTAGCTAAATCATTTGCTTCGCATGGAATTGAAGCTACCTCGTTTGTTCCTTCTGCTTTTGAAGCTATATCACTTATATCGCAAGTATTTGAAGATAAATCATACGTGTCGCATGGATTTGAAGCTGAAACTTCTACATCGCATTGATTTGAAGATAAATCTTGTGTATCGCATGGATTTGAAGCTATACCTTCTACATCGCATTGATTTGAAGCTAAATCATGTGTTTCGCATGGATTTGAAGCTAACTCGTTTGTTTCGCATGCAGTTGTAGCTATATAATGTATATCACAAGTATTTGTAGCTAAACCACTTGTTTCGCATGGATTTGAAGCTAAACGTTCTACATCGCATTGATTTGCAGCTAAATCATGTGTTTGGCATGGATTTGAAGCTAACACGTTTGATTAGTCTGCATTTGAAGCTATATCACTTATACCTCAAGTGTTTGAATCTAAATCTTATGTTTCGCATGGATTTGAAGCTAAACCTTCTACTTCGTATTGATTTGAATCTAAATCGTGTGTTTCGCATGGAATTGAAGGTACCTCGTTTGTTCCTTCTGCTTTTGAAGCTATATCACTTATATCGCAAGTATTTGAAGCTAAACCATTTGTTCCGCATGGATTTGAAGCTAAGCCTTCTACTTCGCATTAATTGGAAGTTAAATCACGTGTTTTGCATGGATTTGAAACTAAACCTTCTACATCGCATTGATTTGAAGTAAATCATGTGTTTCGCATGGATTTGAAGGTAACTCGTTTGTTTCGCATGCAGTTGAAGCTAAATCATGTCTTTCACAAGTATTTGAAGAAGAACCATTTGAATCGCATTGATTTGAACCCGAGCCTTATACTTCGCACTGATTTACAGCTAAATAATGTGTTTCGCATGGATTTGAAGCTAAACCTTCTACATCCCATGGATTTGAAGCTAAATCATGTGTTTGGCATGGATTTGAAGCTACACCTTCTACATCGCATTGATTTGCAGCTGAATCATGTGTTTCGCATGGATTTGAAGCTAACCCGTTCGTTTCGCCTGTATTTGAAGCTAGATCTCTTATACCGCAACTATTTGAAACTAAATCATGTGTTTCGCTTGGATTTGAAGCTAAACCTTCTACACCGCATTGAGTTGAAGATAAATCGTGTGTTTCGCATGGATTTGAAGCTAACCCGTTCGTTTCGCCTGTATTTGAAGCTAGATCACTTATACCGCAACCATTTGAAACTAAATCATGTGTTTCGCTTGGATTTGAAGCTATACCTTCTACATCGCATTGAGTTGAAGCTAAATCATGTGTTTCGCATGGATTTGAAGCTAACTCGTTTGTTTCGCATGCAGTTGAAGCTAAATCATGTCTTTCACAAGTATTTGAAGAGGAACCATTTGAATAGCATTGATTTCAACCCGAGCCTTCTACTTCGCACTGATTTGCAGCTAAATAATGTGTTTCGCATGTATTTGAAGCTAAACCTTCTACATCCCATGGATTTGAAGCTAAATCATGTGTTTGGCATGGATTTGAAGCTAAGCCTACTACTACGCATTGATTTGAAGCTAAATCATTTGTTTCGCATGGAATTCAAGCTACCTCGTTTGTTCCTCCAGCTTTTGAAGCTATATCACTTATATCGCAAGTATTTGAAGCTAAATCTTGTGTATCACATGGATTTGAAGCTAAGCCTTCTACATCGCATTGATTTGAAGCTAAATCATGTGAATCGCATGGATTTGAAGCTAACTCGTTCGTTGCGCATGCAGTTAAATCTAAATAACGTATATCACAAGTATTTGAAGCTAAACCATTTGTTTCGCATGCATTTGAAGCTACGCCTTCTACTTGGCATTAATTGGAAGTTAAATCACGTGTTTTGCATGGATTTGAGGCTAAAACTTCTGCATCGCATTGATTTGAAGCTAAATCATGTGTTTCGCATAGATTTGAAGCTAACTCGTTCGTTTCGCATGCCGTTGAAGCTAAATCATGTCTTTCTCAAGTATTTGAAGATGAACCGTTTGAATAGCATTGATTTGAACCCGAGCCTTCTACTTCGCACTGATTTGCAGCTAAATAATGTGTTTCGCATGGATTTGAAGCTAAACCTTCTACATCCCATGGATTTGAAGATAAATCATGTGTTTGGCATGGATTTGAAGATAAACCATCTACATCGCATTGATTTGCAGCTGAATCATGTGTTTCGCATGGATTTGAAGCTAACCCGTTCGTTTCGCCTGTATTTGAAGCTAAATCACTTATACCGCAACCATTTGAAACTAAAACATGTGTTTCGCTTGGATTTGAAGCTAAACCTTCTACATCGCATTGAGTTGAAGCTAAATCATGTGTTTCGCATGGATTTGAAGCTAACTCGTTTGTTTCGCATGCAGTTGAAGCTCAATCATGTCTTTCACAAGTATTTGAAGAAGAACCATTTGAATAGCATTGATTTCAACCCGAGCCTTCTACTTCGCACTGATTTGCAGCTAAATAATGTGTTTCGCATGGATTTGAAGCTAAACCTTCTACATCCCATGGATTTGAAGCTAAATCATGTGTTTGGCATGGGTTTTGAAGCTAAGCCTACTACTACGCATTGATTTGAAGCTAAATCATTTGTTTCGCATGGAATTCAAGCTACCTCGTTTGTTCCTCCAGCTTTTGAAGCTATATCACTTATATCGCAAGTATTTGAAGCTAAATCTTGTGTATCACATGGATTTGAAGCTAAGCCTTCTACATCGCATTGATTTGAAGCTAAATCATGTGTATCGCATGGATTTGAAGCTAACTCGTTCGTTGCGCATGCAGTTAAATCTAAATAACGTATATCACAAGTATTTGAAGCTAAACCATTTGTTTCGCATGCATTTGAAGCTACGCCTTCTACTTGGCATTAATTGGAAGTTAAATCACGTGTTTTGCATGGATTTGAGGCTAAAACTTCTGCATCGCATTGATTTGAAGCTAAATCATGTGTTTCGCATGGATTTGAAGCTAACTCGTTCGTTTCGCATGCCGTTGAAGCTAAATCATGTCTTTCTCAAGTATTTGAAGATGAACCGTTTGAATAGCATTGATTTGAACCCGAGCCTTCTACTTCGCACTGATTTGCAGCTAAATAATGTGTTTCGCATGGATTTGAAGCTAAACCTTCTACATCCCATGGATTTGAAGATAAATCATGTGTTTGGCATGGATTTGAAGATAAACCATCTACATCGCATTGATTTGCAGCTGAATCATGTGTTTCGCATGGATTTGAAGCTAACCCGTTCGTTTCGCCTGTATTTGAAGCTAAATCACTTATACCGCAACCATTTGAAACTAAAACATGTGTTTCGCTTGGATTTGAAGCTAAACCTTCTACATCGCATTGAGTTGAAGCTAAATCATGTGTTTCGCATGGATTTGAAGCTAACTCGTTTGTTTCGCATGCAGTTGAAGCTCAATCATGTCTTTCACAAGTATTTGAAGAAGAACCATTTGAATAGCATTGATTTCAACCCGAGCCTTCTACTTCGCACTGATTTGCAGCTAAATAATGTGTTTCGCATGGATTTGAAGCTAAACCTTCTACATCCCATGGATTTGAAGCTAAATCATGTGTTTGGCATGGGTTTTGAAGCTAAGCCTACTACTACGCATTGATTTGAAGCTAAATCATTTGTTTCGCATGGAATTCAAGCTACCTCGTTTGTTCCTCCAGCTTTTGAAGCTATATCACTTATATCGCAAGTATTTGAAGCTAAATCTTGTGTATCACATGGATTTGAAGCTAAGCCTTCTACATCGCATTGATTTGAAGCTAAATCATGTGTATCGCATGGATTTGAAGCTAACTCGTTCGTTGCGCATGCAGTTAAATCTAAATAACGTATATCACAAGTATTTGAAGCTAAACCATTTGTTTCGCATGCATTTGAAGCTACGCCTTCTACTTGGCATTAATTGGAAGTTAAATCACGTGTTTTGCATGGATTTGAGGCTAAAACTTCTGCATCGCATTGATTTGAAGCTAAATCATGTGTTTCGCATGGATTTGAAGCTAACTCGTTCGTTTCGCATGCCGTTGAAGCTAAATCATGTCTTTCTCAAGTATTTGAAGATGAACCGTTTGAATAGCATTGATTTGAACCCGAGCCTTCTACTTCGCACTGATTTGCAGCTAAATAATGTGTTTCGCATGGATTTGAAGCTAAACCTTCTACATCCCATGGATTTGAAGATAAATCATGTGTTTGGCATGGATTTGAAGCTAGGCCTACTACTTCGCATTGATTTGAATCTAAATCATTTGTTTCGCATGGAATTCAAGCTACCTCGTTTGTTCCTCCAGCTGTTGAAGCTATATCACTTATATCGCAAGTATTGGAAGCTTAATCATATGTGTCGCATGGATTTGAAGCTGAACCTACTACATCGCATTGATTTGAAGCTAAATCTTGTGTATCGCATGGATTTGAATCTAAACCTTCTACATCGCATTGATGTGAAGCTAAATCATGTGTTTCGCATGGATTTGAAGCTACCTCGTTCGTTTCGTCTGCAGTTGAATCTACATCACTTATATCGCAAGTATTTGAAGCTAAACCATTTGTTTCGCATGGATTTGAAGCTAAGCCTTCTACTCCGCATTAATTGGAAGCTAAATCACATGTTTTGCATGGATTTGAAGCCAAACCTTCTACATCGCATTGATTTAAAGCTAAATCATGTGTTTCGCATGGATTTGAAGCTAACTCGTTTATTTCGCATGCAGTAGAAGCTAAATCATGTCTTTCACAAGTATTTGAAGATGAACCACTTGAATCACATTTATTTGAACCCAAGCCTTCTACTTCGCACTGATTTGCAGCTAAATAATGTGTTTCGCATGGATTTGAAGCTAAACCTTCTACATCCCATGGACTTGAAGCTAAATCATTTGTTTCGCATGGAATTCAAGCTACCTCGTTTGTTCCTCCAGCTTTTGAAGCTATATCACTTATATCGCAAGTATTTGAATCTAAATCTTGTGTATCACATGGATTTGAAGCTAAGCCTTCTACATCGCATTGATTTGAAGCTAAATAATGTGTATCGCATGGATTTGAAGCTAACTCGTTCGTTGCGCATGCAGTTAAATCTAAATAACGTATATCACAAGTATTTGAAGCTAAACCATTTGTTTCGCATGCATTTGAAGCTACGCCTTCTACTTGGCATTAATTGGAAGTTAAATCACGTGTTCTGCATGGATTTGAGGCTAAAACTTCTGCATCGCATTGATTTGAAGCTAAATCATGTGTTTCGCATAGATTTGAAGCTAACTCGTTCGTTTCGCATGCCGTTGAAGCTAAATCATGTCTTTCTCAAGTATTTGAAGATGAACCGTTTGAATAGCATTGATTTGAACCCGAGCCTTCTACTTCGCACTGATTTGCAGCTAAATAATGTGTTTCGCATGGATTTGAAGCTAAACCTTCTACATCCCATGGATTTGAAGATAAATCATGTGTTTGGCATGGATTTGAAGATAAACCATCTACATCGCATTGATTTGCAGCTGAATCATGTGTTTCGCATGGATTTGAAGCTAACCCGTTCGTTTCGCCTGTATTTGAAGCTAGATCACTTATACCGCAACCATTTGAAACTAAAACATGTGTTTCGCTTGGATTTGAAGCTAAACCTTCTACATCGCATTGAGTTGAAGCTAAATCATGTGTTTCGCATGGATTTGAAGCTAACTCGTTTGTTTCGCATGCAGTTGAAGCTAAATCATGTCTTTCACAAGTATTTGAAGAAGAACCATTTGAATAGCATTGATTTCAACCCGAGCCTTCTACTTCGCACTGATTTGCAGCTAAATAATGTGTTTCGCATGGATTTGAAGCTAAACCTTCTACATCCCATGGATTTGAAGCTAAATCATGTGTTTGGCATGGGTTTTGAAGCTAAGCCTACTACTACGCATTGATTTGAAGCTAAATCATTTGTTTCGCATGGAATTCAAGCTACCTCGTTTGTTCCTCCAGCTTTTGAAGCTATATCACTTATATCGCAAGTATTTGAAGCTAAATCTTGTGTATCACATGGATTTGAAGTTAAGCCTTCTACATCGCATTGATTTGAAGCTAAATCATGTGTATCGCATGGATTTGAAGCTAACTCGTTCGTTGCGCATGCAGTTAAATCTAAATAACGTATATCACAAGTATTTGAAGCTAAACCATTTGTTTCGCATGCATTTGAAGCTACGCCTTCTACTTGGCATTAATTGGAAGTTAAATCACGTGTTTTGCATGGATTTGAGGCTAAAACTTCTGTATCGCATTGATTTGAAGCTAAATCATGTGTTTCGCATGGATTTGAAGCTAACTCGTTCGTTTCGCATGCCGTTGAAGCTAAATCATGTCTTTCTCAAGTATTTGAAGATGAACCGTTTGAATAGCATTGATTTGAACCCGAGCCTTCTACTTCGCACTGATTTGCAGCTAAATAATGTGTTTCGCATGGATTTGAAGCTAAACCTTCTACATCCCATGGATTTGAAGATAAATCATGTGTTTGGCATGGATTTGAAGATAAACCATCTACATCGCATTGATTTGCAGCTGAATCATGTGTTTCGCATGGATTTGAAGCTAACCCGTTCGTTTCGCCTGTATTTGAAGCTAGATCACTTATACCGCAACCATTTGAAACTAAAACATGTGTTTCGCTTGGATTTGAAGCTAAACCTTCTACATCGCATTGAGTTGAAGCTAAATCATGTGTTTCGCATGGATTTGAAGCTAACTCGTTTGTTTCGCATGCAGTTGAAGCTAAATCATGTCTTTCACAAGTATTTGAAGATGAACCACTTGAATCGCATTTATTTGAACCCAAGCCTTCTACTTCGCACTGATTTGCAGCTAAATAATGTGTTTCGCATGGATTTGAAGCTAAACCTTCTACATCCCATGGACTTGAAGCTAAATCATGTGTCTGGCATGGATTTGAAGCTAACTCGTTCGTTTCGCCTGTATTTGAAGATAGATCACTTATATCGCAATTATTTGAAGCTAAATCTTATGTATCGCATGGATTTGAAGCTAAACCTTCTACATCGCATTGATTATAAGCTTAATCATGTGTTTTGCATTGATTTGAAGCTAACTCGTTCGTTGAGCATGCACTTAAATCTAAATAACGTATATCACAAGTATTTGAAGCTAAACCATTTGTTTCGCATGGATTTGAAGTTAAGCCTTCTACTTGGCATTAATTGGAAGTTAAATCACGTGTTTTGCATGGATATGAAGCTAAACCTTCTACATCGCATTGATTTGAAGCTAAATCATGTGTTTCGCATGGATTTGAAGATAAACCTTCTACATCGCATTGATTTGAAGATTAATCGTGTGTTTTGCATGGATTTGAAACTAACTCGTTCGTTGCGCATGCAGTTAAATCTAAATAACGTATATCACAAGTATTTGAAGCTAAACCATTTGTTTCGCATGGATTTGAAGCTACGCCTTCTACTTGGCATTAATTGGAAGTTAAATCACGTGTTTTGCATGGATTTGAAGCTAAAACTTCTACTTCGCATTGATTTGAAGCGAAATCATGTGTTTCGCAAGGATTTGAATCTAACTCGTTCGTTTCGCATGCAGTTGTAGCTAAATAATGTATATCACAAGTATTTGTAGCTAAACTATTTGTTTCGCATGGATTTGAAGCTAAGCCTTCTACTTCGCATTGATTTGAAGCTATATCATTTGTTTCGCATGGAATTGAAGCTACCTCGTTTGTTCCTCCAGCTTTTGGATCTATATCACTTATATCGCAAGTATTTGAAGCTAAATCATATGTGTCGCATGGATTTGAAGCTGAACCTTCTACATCGCATTGATTTGAAGCTAAATCTTGTGTTTCGCGTGGATTTGAAGCTACCTCGTTTGTTCCTCCAGCTTTTGGATCTATATCACATAAATCGCAAGTATTTGAAGCTAAATCATATGTGTCGCATGGATTTGAAGCTGAACCTTCTACATCGCATTGATTTGAAGCTAAATCTTGTGTTTCGCGTGGATTTGAAGCTAAACCTTCTACATCGCATTGATTTGAAGATTAATCGTGTGTTTTGCATGGATTTGAAGCTAACTCGTTCGTTGCGCCTGCAGTTAAATCAAAATAACGTATATCACAAGTATTTGAAGCTAAACCATTTGTTTCGCATGAATTTGAAGCTACGCCTTCTACTTGGCATTAATTGGAAGTTAAATCACGTGTTTTGCATGGATTTGAAGCTAAAACTTCTACATCGCATTGATTTGAAGCTAAATCATATGTTTCGCATGGATTTGAAGCTAACTCGTTTGTTTCGCATGCAGTTGAAGCTAAATCATGTCTTTCACAAGTATTTGAAGAAGAACCATTTGAATAGCATTGATTTCAACCCGAGCCTTCTACTTCGCACTGATTTGCAGCTAAATAATGTGTTTCGCATGGATTTGAAGCTAAACCTTCTACATCCCATTGATTTGAAGCTAAATCGTGTGTTTCGCATGGATTTGAAGCTAACTCGTTTATTTATCATGCAGTTGAAGCTAAATCATGTCTTTCACAAGTATTTGAAGATGAACCATTTGAATCGCATTGATTTGAACCCAAGCCTTCTACTTCGCACTGATTTGCAGCTAAATAATGTGTTTCGCATGGATTTGAAGCTAAACCTTCTACATCCCATGGATTTGAAGCTAAACCTTCTACATCCCATGGATTTGAAGCTAAATCATGTGTCTGGCATGGATTTGAAGCTAACTCGTTCGTTTCGCCTGTATTTGAAGATACATCACTTATATCGCAATCATTTGAAGCTAAATCTTATGTATCGCATGGATTTGAAGCTAAACCTTCTACATCCCATGGATTTGAAGCTAAATCATGTGTTTGGCATGGATTTGACGCTAAGCTTACTACTTCGCATTGATTTGAAGCTAAATCATTTGTTTCGCATGGAATTCAAGCTACCTCGTTTGTTCCTCCAGCTTTTGAAGCTATATCACTTATATCGCAAGTATTTGAAGCTAAATCATATGTGTCGTATGGATTTGAAGCTAAACCTTCTACATCGCATTGATTTGAAGCTAAATCGTGTGTTTCGCATGGATTTGAAGCTAACTCGTTTGTTTCGCATGGAGTTGTAGCTAAATAATGTATATCACAAGTATTTGTAGCTAAACCATTTGTTTCGCATGGATTTGAAGCTAAGCCTTCTACTTCGCATTGATTTGAAGGTAAATCATTCGTTTCGTATGGAATTGAAGCTACCTCGTTTGTTCCTCCTGCTTTTGAAGCTATATCACTTATATCGCGAGTATTTGAAGCTTAATCATATGTGTCGCATGTATTTGAAGCTGAACCTACTACATCGCATTGATTTGAAGCTAAATCTTGTGTATCGCATGGATTTGAATCTAAACCTTCTACATCGCATTGATGTGAAGCTAAATCATGTGTTTCGCATGGATTTGAAGCTACCTCGTTCGTTTCGTCTGCAGTTGAATCTACATCACTTATATCGCAAGTATTTGAAGCTAAACCATTTGTTTCGCATGGATTTGAAGCTAAGCCTTCTACTCCGCATTAATTGGAAGCTAAATCACATGTTTTGCATGGATTTGAAGCCAAACCTTCTACATCGCATTGATTTAAAGCTAAATCATGTGTTTCGCATGGATTTGAAGCTAACTCATTTATTTCGCATGCAGTAGAAGCTAAATCATGTCTTTCACAAGTATTTGAAGATGAACCACTTGAATCGCATTTATTTGAACCCAAGCCTTCTACTTCGCACTGGTTTGCAGCTAAATAATGTGTTTCGCATGGATTTGAAGCTAAACCTTCTACATCCCATGGACTCGAAGCTAAATCATGTGTCTGGCATGGATTTGAAGCTAACTCGTTCGTTTCGCCTGTATTTGAAGATAGATCACTTATATCGCAATTATTTGAAGCTAAATCTTATGTATCGCATGGATTTGAAGCTAAACCTTCTACATCGCATTGATTATAAGCTTAATCATGTGTTTTGCATTGATTTGAAGCTAACTCGTTCGTTGAGCATGCAGTTAAATCTAAATAACGTATATCACAAGTATTTGAAGCTAAACGATTTGTTTCGCATGGATTTGAAGTTAAGCCTTCTACTTGGCATTAATTGGAAGTTAAATCACGTGTTTTGCATGGATATGAAGCTAAACCTTCTACATCGCATTGATTTGAAGCTAAATCATGTGTTTCGCATGGATTTGAAGCTAAACCTTCTACATCGCATTGATTTGAAGATTAATCGTGTGTTTTGCATGGATTTGAAACTAACTCGTTCGTTGCGCATGCAGTTAAATCTAAATAACGTATATCACAAGTATTTGAAGCTAAACCATTTGTTTCGCATGGATTTGAAGCTACGCCTTCTACTTGGCATTAATTGGAAGTTAAATCACGTGTTTTGCATGGATTTGAAGCTAAAACTTCTACTTCGCATTGATTTGAAGCGAAATCATGTGTTTCGCAAGGATTTGAATCTAACTCGTTCGTTTCGCATGCAGTTGTAGCTAAATAATGTATATCACAAGTATTTGTAGCTAAACTATTTGTTTCGCATGGATTTGAAGCTAAGCCTTCTACTTCGCATTGATTTGAAGCTATATCATTTGTTTCGCATGGAATTGAAGCTACCTCGTTTGTTCCTCCAGCTTTTGGATCTATATCACTTATATCGCAAGTATTTGAAGCTAAACCATTTGTTTCGCATGAATTTGAAGCTACGCCTTCTACTTGGCATTAATTGGAAGTTAAATCACGTGTTTTGCATGGATTTGAAGCTAAAACTTCTACATCGCATTGATTTGAAGCTAAATCATATGTTTCGCATGGATTTGAAGCTAACTCGTTTGTTTCGCATGCAGTTGAAGCTAAATCATGTCTTTCACAAGTATTTGAAGAAGAACCATTTGAATAGCATTGATTTCAACCCGAGCCTTCTACTTCGCACTGATTTGCAGCTAAATAATGTGTTTCGCATGGATTTGAAGCTAAACCTTCTACATCCCATGGATTTGAAGCTAAATCATGTGTTTGGCATGGATTTGACGCTAAGCATACTACTTCGCATTGATTTGAAGCTAAATCATTTGTTTCGCATGGAATTCAAGCTACCTCGTTTGTTCCTCCAGCTTTTGAAGCTATATCACTTATATCGCAAGTATTTGAAGCTAAATCATATGTGTCGTATGGATTTGAAGCTAAACCTTCTACATCGCATTGATTTGAAGCTAAATCGTGTGTTTCGCATGGATTTGAAGCTAACTCGTTTGTTTCGCATGGAGTTGTAGCTAAATAATGTATATCACAAGTATTTGTAGCTAAACCATTTGTTTCGCATGGATTTGAAGCTAAGCCTTCTACTTCGCATTGATTTGAAGGTAAATCATTCGTTTCGCATGGAATTGAAGCTACCTCGTTTGTTCCTCCTGCTTTTGAAGCTATATCACTTATATCGCAAGTATTTGAAGCTTAATCATATGTGTCGCATGGATTTGAAGCTGAACCTACTACATCGCATTGATTTGAAGCTAAATCTTGTGCATCGCATGGATTTGAATCTAAACCTTCTACATCGCATTGATGTGAAGCTAAATCATGTGTTTCGCATGGATTTGAAGCTACCTCGTTCGTTTCGACTGCAGTTGAATCTACATCACTTATATCGCAAGTATTTGAAGCTAAACCATTTGTTTCGCATGGATTTGAAGCTAAGCCTTCTACTTCGCATTAATTGGAAGCTAAATCACATGTTTTGCATGGATTTGAAGCCAAACCTTCTACATCGCATTGATTTGAAGCTAAATCGTGTGTTTCGCATGGATTTGAAGCTAACTCGTTTATTTCGCATGCAGTTGAAGCTAAATCATGTCTTTCACAAGTATTTGAAGATGAACCACTTGAATCGCATTTATTTGAACCCAAGCCTTCTACTTCGCACTGGTTTGCAGCTAAATAATGTGTTTCGCATGGATTTGAAGCTAAACCTTCTACATCCCATGGATTTGAAGCTAAATCATGTGTTTGGCATGGATTTGACGCTAAGCATACTACTTCGCATTGATTTGAAGCTAAATCATTTGTTTCGCATGGAATTCAAGCTACCTCGTTTGTTCCTCCAGCTTTTGAAGCTATATCACTTATATCGTAAGTATTTGAAGCTAAATCATATGTGTCGTATGGATTTGAAGCTAAACCTTCTACATCGCATTGATTTGAAGCTAAATCGTGTGTTTCGCATGGATTTGAAGCTAACTCGTTTGTTTCAAATGGAGTTGTAGCTAAATAATGTATATCACAAGTATTTGTAGCTAAACCATTTGTTTCGCATGGATTTGAAGCTAAGCCTTCTACTTCGCATTGATTTGAAGGTAAATCATTCGTTTCGTATGGAATTGAAGCTACCTCGTTTGTTCCTCCTGCTTTTGAAGCTATATCACTTATATCGCAAGTATTTGAAGCTTAATCATATGTGTCGCATGGATTTGAAGCTGAACCTACTACATCGCATTGATTTGAAGCTAAATCTTGTGTATCGCATGGATTTGAATCTAAACCTTCTACATCGCATTGATGTGAAGCTAAATCATGTGTTTCGCATGGATTTGAAGCTACCTCGTTCGTTTCGCCTGCAGTTGAATCTACATCACTTATATCGCAAGTATTTGAAGCTAAACCATTTGTTTCGCATGGATTTGAAGCTAAGCCTTCTACTTCGCATTAATTGGAAGCTAAATCACATGTTTTGCATGGATTTGAAGCCAAACCTTCTACATCGCATTGATTTGAAGCTAAATCATGTGTTTCGCATGGATTTGAAGCTAACTCGTTTATTTCGCATGCAGTTGAAGCTAAATCATGTCTTTCACAAGTATTTGAAGATGAACCATTTGAATCGCATTGATTTGAACCCAAGCATTCTACTTCGCACTGATTTGCAGCTAAATAATGTGTTTCGCATGGATTTGAAGCTAAACCTTCTACATCCCATGGATTTGAAGCTAAATCATGTGTTTGG
This sequence comes from Megalopta genalis, assembly GCF_051020955.1. Taxonomy (NCBI): domain Eukaryota; kingdom Metazoa; phylum Arthropoda; class Insecta; order Hymenoptera; family Halictidae; genus Megalopta; species Megalopta genalis. The sequence continues at coordinate 106,841 of NW_027476721.1, read as the reverse complement.
CATGGATTTGAAGCTAGGCCTACTACTTCGCATTGATTTGTTGCTAAATCATTTGTTTCGCATGGAATTCAAGCTACCTCGTTTGTTCCTCCAGCTTTTGGATCTATATCACTTATATCGCAAGTATTTGAAGCTAAATCATTTGTGTCGCATTGCTATGAAGCTAAGCCTTCTACTTCGTATTGATTAGAAGCTAAATCATGTGTTTCGCATGGATCTGAAGATAACTCGTTTGTTCCGCCTGCATTTGAAGCTATATCATTTATATCGCAAGTATTTGAAGCTAAATGATTTTTGTCGCATGGATTTGAAGCTAAACCTTCTACGTTGCATTGATATGCAGCTAGATCCTGTGTTTCGCTTGAATTTGATGCTAACTCACTCGATTCGCCTGCATTTGAAGCTATATCATTTATATCACAAGTATCTGAAACTAAATCATTTGTTTCGCATGGATTTGAAGCGAAGACATCTAGTTCGCATTGATTTGACGCTAAATCTAGTGTATAGCATGGATTAGAAGCTATCTCGTTTGTTTCGCCTGCATTTGAAGTATATCATTTATATGGCAAGTATTTGAAGCTAAATGATTTGTGTCGCATGGATTTGAAGCTCAACCTTTTACATCGCATTGATTTGAAGCTTAATCATGTGTTTCGCATGGACTTGAAGCTAACTCGTTGCTTCCGCATGCATTTGAAGCCGTATCCCTTATATTTGCAAGTATTTGGAGCTAAATCAATCGTATCGCATGGATTTGAAGCTGAGCCTTCTACTTCGCATGAATTTGAAGCTAAACCTTCTACTTCGCATTGATTTGAATCTAAATCATGTGTATTCGCATGGATTCTGAAGCTAATCCGTTTGTTTCGTCTGCATTTGAAGCTATATCGCTCACATCGCAAGTGCTTCAAGCTAAACCATTCGTTTCGCATGGATTTGAAGCTAGACCTTCTACATCGCATTGATTTGAAGCAAAATCATGTGTTTCGCATGGATTTTAAGCTAACTCGTTTATTCCGCATGCAGTTGAAGCTGAATCATGTTTATCACAAATATTTGAGGCTAAACCATTTGTTTCGCGTGGATTTGAAGATAAGCCTTCTACGTCGCATTGATTTGCATCTAAATCATGTGTTTCGCATTGATTTGATGCTAAATCGTTTGTTTCGCCTGTATTGAAGCTATATCACTTATATCGCAGTATTTGATTCCAAAATCATTTGCTTCGCACGGATTCGAAACTAAACCTTCTACTTCGCATTGGATTGAAGCTAAATCATGTGTTTCGCATGTATTTGAAGCTAGCTCGTTTGTTTCGCATGGAGTTGAAGCTAAATCATGTATATCACAACTAGTTGAAGGTAATCCATTTGTTTCGCATCGATTTGAAGCTAAGCCCTCTACTTCGCATTGATTTGAAGCTAAATCATGTGTTTCGCATGGATTTGAAGCTAACTCGTTCGTTTTTCCAGCTTTTGAACCTACTTCATTTATATCGCAAATATTTGAAGCTAACTCGTTTGTTTCGCATTCATTTGAAGCTGTATTCCTTATATTCGCAAGTATTTGAAGCTAAATCATTCGATTGGCATGGATTTGAATCTAACCCTTCTACGTCGCATTGATTTGCAGCTACATCATTTGTATCGCATGGATTTGAAGCTAATTCGTTTGTTTCGCATGCATTTGAAGCTGTATCCCTCATATTCGCAAGTATTTGAAACTAAATAATTCGTTTCGCATGTATTTGAAGCTAAGCCTTATACTTCCCATTGATTTGCAGCTACATCATGTGTTTCGCATGGATTTGAAGCTAACTCGTTCGTTTCGCCTGCAGTTGAATCTATATCACTTATATCGCAACTATCTGATGCTAAATCATTTTTTTCGGTTGGATTTGATGCTGAACCTTCTACATAGCTTTGATTTGAAGCTTAATCATGTGTTTCGCATGGACTTGAAGCTAACTCGTTTGTTTCGCATGCAGTTGAAGATAAATCATGTCTATCAAAAGTATCTGATTCTAAACTACTTGTTTCGCAAGAATATGAAGCTTAACCATGTGCTTCTCATGAATTTGAAGCTTAATCATGAGTCTCGCATGGATTTGAAGATAACTCGTTGCTTCCGCATGCATTTGAAGCCGTATCCCTTATATTTGCAAGTATTTGGAGCTAAATCACTCGTATCGCATGGATTTGAAGCTGAGCCTTCTACTTCGCATTGATTTGAAGCTAAATCATGTGTTGCGTATGGAGTTGATGCTAGCTTGTTTGTTTCGTCTGCATTTGATGCTATATCACTAATATCGCAAGTATTTGAAGCTAAATCAATTGTTTCACATGGATTTGAAGCTCACTCGTTTGTTACGCATGCAGTTGTAGCTAAATAATGTATATCACAAGTATTTGTAGCTAAACCATTTCTTTCGCATGGATTTGAAGCTACGCCTTCTACTTCGCATTGATTTTAAGCTAAATCATTTGTTTCGCATGGAATTGAAGCTACCTCGTTTGTTCCTCCTGCTTTTGAAGCTATATCACTTATATCGCATGGATTTGAAGCTGAACCTAACACATCGCATTGATTTGAAGCTAAATCCTGTGTATCGCATGGATTTGAAGCCAAACCTTCTACATCGCATTGATTTGCAGCTAAATCATATGTTTCGCATGGATTTGAAGCTAACTCGTTTGTTTCGCCTGCATTTGAAGCTATATCACTTATATCGCAAGTATTTGAAGCTAAATCAGTTAATTCGCGCAGATTTGAAGCTAAACCTTCTACATCGCATTGATTTGAAGTTAAATCAAGTGTTTCGTGTGGAATTGAAGCTAACTCGTTGATATCGCATGCATTTGTAGCTGTATCTCTTATATTCGCAGGTATTTGAAGCTGAATCATTCGTTACGCATGGGGTAGATGCTGAGCCTTTTACTTCGCATTGATTTGAAGCTAAACCATTTGTTTCGCATGTATTTGATGTTAAACCATGTGTTTCGCATGAATTTGAAGATACATCATGTGTTTCGCATGGATTTGCAAGCTAATCCTCATACATCGCTCTGATTTGAAACTAAATCATGTCTTTCGCACGGATTTGAAGCTAAGCCTTCTACTTCGCATTGAATTGCATATGAATTCATGTGTTTCGCTTGGATTTGATTCTAACTCGTTGGTTTCGCATGCAGTTGAAGCTAATTCACGTTTATCACAAGTATCTGAAGCTAAACCATTTGTTTCGCAAGAATACGAAGCTAATCCATGTGTTTCGCATGAATTTGAAGCTAAATCACTTGTATCATATGGGTTTGAAGCTAACTCGTTTGTTTCGCCTGCATTTGAAGCTATATCACTTATATCGCAAGTATTTGAAGCTAAATCATTTAATTCGCGCAGATTTGAAGCTAAACCTTCTACATCGCATTGATTTGAAGCTAAGCCATCTACTTTGCATTGTTTTGAATCTAAATCATGTGTATCGTTTGGATTTGAAGTTAACTTGTTTGTTTCGCATGGAATTGAAGCTACCTCGTTTGTTCCTCCTGCTTTTGAAGCTATATCACTTATATCGCAAGTATTTGAAGCTAAATCATATGTGTCGCATGGATTTGAAGCTGAAGCTTCTACATCGCATTGATTTGAAGCTAAATCTTCTGTATCGCATGGATTTGAAGCTAAACCTTCTACTTCGCATTGATTTGAAGCTAAATCATGTGTTTCGCATGGATTTGAAGCTCACTCGTTTGTTTCGCATGCAGTTGTAGCTAAATAATGTATACCACAAGTATTTGTAGCTAAACCATTTGTTTCGCATGGATTTGAATCTAAGCATTGTCCTTCGAATTGATTTGAATCTAAATCATGTGTTTCGTATGGATTTGAAGCTAAGCCATCTACATCGCATCGATTCGTAGCTAAATAATTTCTTTCGCTTAGATTTTAAGCTAACTGGTATGTTTCGTCAGCATTTGATGCTATATCACTTATATCGCAAGCATCTGAAGCTAAATCACTTGTTTCCCATGGATTTGAAGCTAAACCTTCTACCTCGTATTGATTTGAAGCTAAATCGTGTGTTTCGCATGGACTTGAAGCTAAGTCTTCTACTTCCCATTAATTGGAAGCTAAATCACGTGTTTCGCATGGATTTGAAGCTAAGTCTTCTACTTCCCATTAATTGGAAGCTAAATCACGTGTTTCGCATGGATTTGAAGCTAAGGCTACTACTTCGCATTGATGTGATGCTAAATCATTTGTTTCGCATGGAATTGAAGATACCTCGTTTGTTCCTTTTGCTTTTGAAGCTATATCACTTATGTCACTTGGATTTTAAGCTGGACCTACTACATCGCATTGATTTGAAGCTAAATAATGTGTTTCGCAAGTATTTGAAGCTAAATCATATGTGTCGCATGGATTTGAAGCTGAACCTTCTACATCGCATTGATTTGAAGCTAAATCTTGTGTATCGCATGGTTTTGAAGATAAAACTTTCTACATCGCATTGATTTGATGCTAAATCATGTGTTTCGCATGGATTTGAAGCTGACTCGTTTGTTTCGCATGCAGATGTAGCTAAATAATGTATATCACCAGTATTTATAGCTAAACCATTTGTTTCGCATGGATTTGAAGCTAAACCTTCTACATCGCATGGATTTGCAGCTAAATCATGTCTTTCGCATGGATTTGAAGCTGACTCGTTTGATTAGTCTGCATTTGTAGCTATATCACTTATACCCCAAGTGTTGGAAGCTATATCATTTGTTTCGCATGGATTTGAAGCCAAACCTTCTACTTCGTATTGATTTGAAGCTAAATCGTGTGTTTCGCATGGTTTTGAAGCTAACTCGTTCGTTGCGCATTCAGTTAAATCTAAATAACGTATATCACAAATATTTGAAGCTAAACCATTTGTTTCGCTTGGATTTGAAGCTAAGCCTTCTTCTTCCCATTAATTGGAAGCTAAATCACGTATTTCGCATGGATTTGAAGCTAAGGCTACTACTTCGCATTGATTTGAAGCTAAATCATTTGTTTCGCATGGAATTGAAGATACCTCGTTTGTTCCTTCTGCTTTTGAAGCCATATCACTTATATCGCAAGTATTTGAAGCTAAATCATACGTGTCACATGGATTTGAAGCTGACTCTTTTGTTTCGCATGCAGTTGTATCTAAATAATGTATATCACCAGTATTTGTAGCTAAACCATTTGTTTCGCATGGATTTGAATCTAAACCTTCTACATCGCATTGATTTGCAGCTAAATCATGTGTTTCGCATGGATTTGAAGCTAACTCGTTTGTTTCGCATGCAGTTGTAGCTAAATAATGTATATCACAAGTATTTGAAGATGAACCATTTGAATCGCATTGATTTGAACCCGATACTTCTACTTCGCACTGACTTGCAGCTAAATAATGTGTTTCGCATGGAATTGAAGCTACCTCGTTTGTTCCTTCTGCTTTTGAAGCTATATCACTTATATCGCAAGTATTTGAAGCTAAATCATATGTGTCGCATGGATTTGAAGCTGACTCTTTTGTTTCGCATGCAGTTGTAGCTAAATAATGTATATCACCAGTATTTGTAGCTAAACCATTTGTTTCGCATGGATTTGAAGCTAAACTTTCTACCTCGTATTGATTTGAAGCTAAATCGTGTGTTTCGCATGGACTTGTAGCTAACTCGTTCGTTGCGCATGCAGTTAAATCTATATAACGTATATCACAAGTATTTGAAGCTAAACCATTTGTTCATGGATTTGAAGCTAAGTCTTCTACTTCCCATTCATTGGAAGCTAAATCACGTGTTTCGCATGGATTTGAAGCTAAGGCTACTACTTCGCATTGATGTGATGCTAAATCATTTGTTTCGCATGGAATTGAAGATACCTCGTTTGTTCCTTTTGCTTTTGAAGCTATATCACTTATGTCACATGGATTTTAAGCTGAACCTACTACATCGCATTGATTTGAAGCTATATAATGTGTTTCGCAAGTATTTGAAGCTAAATCATATGTGTCGCATGGATTTGAAGCTGAACCTTCTACATCGCATTGATTTGAAGCTAAGCCTTCTACTTCCCATTGTTTTGAATCTAAATCATGTGTATCGTTTGGATTTGAAGTTAACTTGTTTGTTTCGCATGCTGTTGAAGCTAAAGCATAAGTTTCTGAAGCTAAATAATTGTTTCGCATGTATTTGATGATAAACCACGTGTTTCCCATGAATTTGAACCTAAATCATGTTTTTTCGCATGCATTTTTAGTTTACTCATGTCCTCTGCATTGATTTGACTAACTCGTCTGTGTCGCCGGGCATTTGAAGCTATTTCATTTTCATCGCAAGTATTTGAAGCTAATCCATTTGTTTCGCATGGATTTGAAGCTAAGCCGTCTACATAGCATTGATTTGAAGCTAAATCATGTGTTTCGCTTGGATTTGAAGCTAAACCTTCTACATCGCATTGATTTGAAGCTAAATCATTTGTTTCGCAAGGAATTGAAGCTACCTCGTTTGTTCCTCCAGCTTTTGAAGCTATATCACTTATATCACTAGCATTTGAAGCTAAATCATATGTGTCGCATGGATTTGAAGCTGAACCATCTACATCGCATTGATTTGAAGCTAAATCTTGTGTATCGCATGGATTTGAAACTAACTCGTTCGTTGCGCATGCGGTTAAATCTAAATAACGTATATCGCAAGTATTTGAAGCTAAACCATTTGTTTCGCTTGTATTTGAAAGCTAAGCCTTCTCTTCCCATTAATTGGAAGCTAAATCACGGTGTTTCGCATGGATTTGAAGCTAAGCCTACTACTTCGCATTGATTTGTAAGCTATATCGTTTGTTTCGCATGGAATTGAAGATACCTCGTTTGTTCCTTCTGCTTATGAAGCTATATCACTTATATCGCATGTATTTGAAGCTAAATCATATGTGTCGCATGGATTTGAAGCTGACACTTTTGTTTCGCATGCAGTTGTAGCTAAATAATGTATATCACCAGTATTTGTAGCTAAACCATTTGTTTCGCATGGATTTGAAGCTAAACCTTCTACATCGCATTGATTTGCAGCTAAATCATGTGTTTCGCATGGATTTGAAGCTAAGCCATCTACTTTACATTGATTAGAAGCTAAATCACGTGTTTTGCATGGATTTGAAGCTGAAACATTTGATTCGCATGGATTTGAAGATAAGCATTCTACTTCGCACTGATTTGAAGCTAAATCATGTGTTTCGCATGGATTTGAAGCTAACTTGTTCGTTTCGCCTGTATTTGAAGCTAGATCACTTATATCGCAAGTATTTGAAGCTAAATCATGTGTTTCGCTTGGATTTGAAGCTAAACCTTCTACATCGCATTGATTTGAAGCTAAATCGTGTGTTTCGCATGGATTTGAAGCTAACTCGTTTGTTTCGCAATGCAGTTGTAGCTGAATGATGTATATCACAAGTATTTGTAGCTAAACAATTCGTTTCGCATGGATTTGAAGCTACGCCTTCTACTTCGCATTGATTTGAAGCTAAATCATTTGTTTCGCATTGAATTGAAGCTACCTCGTTTGTTCCTCCAGATTTTGAAGCTGTATCACTTATATCGCAAGTATTTGAAGCTTAATCATATGTGTCGCATGGATTTGAAGCTGAACCATCTACATCGCATTGATTTGAAGCTAAATCTTGTGTATCGCATGGATTTGGAACTAACTCGTTCGTTGCGCATGCAGTTAAATCTAAATAACGTATATCACAAGTATTTGAAGCTAAACCATTTGTTTCGCTTGTATTTGAAGCTAAGCCTTCTACTTCCCATTAATTGGAAGCTAAATCACGAGTTTCGCATGGATTTGAAGCTAAGCCTACTACTTCGCATTGATTTGAAGATAATTCATTTGTTTCGCATGGAATTGAAGATACCTCGTTTGTTCCTTCTGCTTTTAAGCTATATCACTTATATCGCAAGTATTTGAAGCTAAATCATATGTGTCGCATGGAGTTGAAGCTGAACCTTCTACATCGCATTGATTTGAAGCTAAATCTTGTGTATCGCATGGATTTGAAGATAAAACTTTCTACATCGCATTGATTTGAAGCTAAATCATGTGTTTCGCATGGATTTGAAGCTGACTCGTTTGTTTCGCATGCAGTTGTAGCTAAATAATGTATATCAACAGTATTTGTAGCCAAACCATTTGTTTCGCATGGATTTGAATCTAAACCTTCTACATCGCATTGATTTGCAGCTAAATCATGTGTTTCGCATGGATTTGAAGCAAACTCGTTTGTTTCACATGCAGTTGTAGCTAAATAATGTATATCACAAGTATTTGAAGATGAACCATTTGAATCGCATTGATTTGAACCCGATACTTCTACTTCGCACTGATTTGCAGCTAAATAATGTGTTTCGCATGGAATTGAAGCTACCTCGTTTGTTCCTTCTGCTTTTGAAGCTATATCACTTATATCGCAAGTATTTGAAGCTAAATCATATGTGTCGCATGGATTTGAAGCTGACTCTTTTGTTTCGCATGCAGTTGTAGCTAAATAATGTATATCACCAGTATTTGTAGCTAAACCATTTGTTTCGCATGGATTTGAAGCTAAACCTTCTACCTCGTATTGATTTGAAGCTAAATCGTGTGTTTCGCATGGACTTGAAGCTAACTCGTTCGTTGCGCATGCAGTTAAATCTATATAACGTATATCACAAGTATTTGAAGCTAAACCATTTGTTTCGCATGGATTTGAAGCTAAGTCTTCTACTTCCCATTAATTGGAAGCTAAATCACGTGTTTCGCATGGATTTGAAGCTAAATCTTGTGTATCGCATGGATTTGAAGATAAAACTTTCTACATCGCATTGATTTGAAGCTAAATCATGTGTTTCGCATGGATTTGAAGCTGACTCGTTTGTTTCGCATGCAGTTGTAGCTAAATAATGTATATCACCATTATTTGTAGCTAAACCATTTGTTTCGCATGGATTTGAAGCTAAACCTTCTACATCGCATGGATTTGCAGCTAAATCATGTCTTTCGCATGGATTTGAAGCTGACTCGTTTGATTAGTCTGCATTTGTAGCTATATCACTTATACCCCAAGTGTAGGAAGCTATATCATTTGTTTCGCATGGATTTGAAGCCAAACCTTCTACTTCGTATTGATTAGAAGCTAAATCTCATGTTTTGCATGGATTTGAAGCTAAGGCTACTACTTCGCATTGATTTGAAGCTAAATCATTTGTTTCGCATGGAATTGAAGATAACTCGTTTGTTCCTTCTGCTTTTGAAGCTATATCACTTATATCGCAAGTATTTGGATCTAAATCATATGTATCGCATGGATTTGAAGCTAAACCTTCTACATCGAATTGATTTTCAGCTAAATCATGTGTTTCGAATGGACTTGAAGCTAATTCGTTTGTTTCGCATGCAGTTGAAGCTAAATAATGTATATCACAAGTATTTGTAGCTAAACCATTCGTTTCGTTTCGCCTGCATTTGTAGCTATATCACTTATGTCACAAGTATCTGAAGCTAAATCATGTGTTTGGCATGGATTTGAAGCTAAACCTTTTACATCGCATTGATTTGCAGCTGAATCATGTGTTTCGCATGGATTTGAAGCTAACTCGTTCGTTTCGCCTGTATTTGAAGCTATATCACTTATATCGCAAGTATTTGAAGGTGAATCTTTCGTTTCGCATGAATTTGAAGTTAAGCCTTCTACTTCGAATTTATTTGAAGATAAATCATGTGTTTCGCATGGATTTGAAGCTAACTCGTTTGTTTCGCATGGGTTTTGATGCTAAGCCTCCTAGAACGCACTGATTTGAAGCTAAATCATGTCTTTCGCATGGATTTGAAGCTAACTCGTTTGTTTCGCCTGCATTTGTAGCTATTTCATATCTACCGCAAGTATTTGAAGCTAAATCATTCATTTCGCATGGATTTGAAGCTAACCCTTCTACTTTGCATCGATTTGATGCTAACTCGTTTGTTTCCCCTGCATTTGAAACTATATCACTTATGTCGCAAGTATCTCAAGCTAAATCATTTTTTTCACATTAATTTGAAGCTTAGCCTTCTACTTCGCATTGATTTGAAGCTAAATCACGTGTATCGCATGGATTTCGATGTTAACTCGTTTGATTCGTCGGCATTTGAAGCTATATCACTTATATCCCAAGTATTTGAAGCTAAACCATTGTTTCGCATAGATTTGATGCTAAACCTTATACATCGCATTGATTTGAAGCTAAATCATGTGTTTCGCATGGATTTAAAGCTAACTCGTTTGTTTCGAATGCAGTTGTATCTAAATAATGTATATCACAAGTATTTGTAGTTAAACCATTTGTTTCGAATGGATTTGAAGCTAAGCCATCTACTTCGCATTGATTTGAAGCTAAATCATTTGTTTCGCATGGAATTGAAGCTACCTCGTTTGTTCCTCCAGCTTTTGAAGCTATATCATTTATATCGGAAGTATTTGAAGGTAAATCATATGTGTCGTATGTATTTGATGCTGAACCTTCTACATCCCATGGATTTAAAGCTAAATCATGTGTTTGTCATGGTTTTGAAGCTAAACCTACTACATCGCATTGATTTGCAGCTGAATCATGTGTTTCGCATGGATTTGAAGCTAACTCGTTCGTTTCTCCTGTATTTGAAGCTATATCACTTATATCGAAAGTATTTGAAGCTGAATCTTTCGTTTCGCATGAATTTGAAGCTAAGCCTTCTACTTCGAATTTATTTGAAGCTAAATCATGTGTTTCGCATGGATTTGAAGCTAACTCGTTCGTTTCGCATGCAGTTTTAGCTAAATAATGTATATCACAAGTATTTGTAGCTAAACCATTTGTTTCGCATGGATTTGAAGCTAAGCCATCTACTTCGCATTGATTTGAAGCTACTCATTTGTTTCGCATGGAATTGAAGATACCTCGTTTTTTCCTTCTGCTTTTGAAGCTATATCACTTATATCGCAAGTATTTGAAGTTAAATCATATGTGTCGCATGGAGTTGAAGCTGAACCTTCTACATCGCATTGATTTGAAGTTAAATCTTGTGTATCGCATGGATTTGAAGATAAAACTTTCTACATCGCATTGATTTGAAGCTAAATCATGTGTTTCGCATGGATTTGAAGCTGACTCGTTTGTTTCGCATGCAGTTGTAGCTAAATAATGTATATCAACAGTATTTGTAGCCAAACCATTTGTTTCGCATGGATTTGAATCTAAACCTTCTACATCGCATTGATTTGCAGCTAAATCATGTGTTTCGCATGGATTTGAAGCTAACTCGTTTGTTTCGCATGCAGTTGTAGCTAAATAATGTATATCATAAGTATTTGAAGATGAACCATTTGAATCGCATTGATTTGAACCCGATCCTTCTACTTCGCACTGATTTGCAGCTAAATAATGTGTTTCGCATGGAATTGAAGCTACCTCGTTTGTTCCTTCTGCTTTTGAAGCTATACCACTTATATCGCAAGTATTTGAAGCTAAATCATATGTGTCGCATGGATTTGAAGCTGACTCTTTTGTTTCGCATGCAGTTGTAGCTAAATAATGTATATCACCAGTATTTGTAGCTAAACCATTTGTTTCGCATGGATTTGAAGCTAAACCTTCTACCTCGTATTGATTTGAAGCTAAATCGTGTGTTTCGCATGGACGTGAAGCTAACTCGTTCGTTGCGCATGCAGTTAAATCTATATAACGTATATCACAAGTATTTGAAGCTAAACCATTTGTTTCGCATGGATTTGAAGCTAAGTCTTCTACTTCCCATTAATTGGAAGCTAAATCACGTGTTTCGCATGGATTTGAAGCTAAATCTTGTGTATCGCATGGATTTGAAGATAAAACTTTCTACATCGCATTGATTTGAAGCTAAATCATGTGTTTCGCATGGATTTGAAGCTGACTCGTTTGTTTCGCATGCAGTTGTAGCTAAATAATGTATATCACCAGTATTTGTAGCTAAACCATTTGTTTCGCATGGATTTGAAGCTAAACCTTCTACATCGCATGGATTTGCAGCTAAATCATGTCTTTCGCATGGATTTGAAGCTGACTCGTTTGATTAGTCTGCATTTGTAGCTATATCACTTATACCCCAAGTGTAGGAAGCTATATCATTTGTTTCGCATGGATTTGAAGCCAAACCTTCTACTTCGTATTGATTAGAAGCTAAATCTCATGTTTTGCATGGATTTGAAGCTAAGGCTACTACTTCGCATTGATTTGAAGCTAAATCATTTGTTTCGCATGGAATTGAAGATAACTCGTTTGTTCCTTCTGCTTTTGAAGCTATATCACTTATATCGCAAGTATTTGGATCTAAATCATATGTATCGCATGGCTTTGAAGCTAAACCTTCTACATCGAATTGATTTTCAGCTAAATCATGTGTTTCGAATGGACTTGAAGCTAATTCGTTTGTTTCGCATGCAGTTGTAGCTAAATAATGTATATCACAAGTATTTGTAGCTAAACCATTCGTTTCGTTTCGCCTGCATTTGTAGCTATATCACTTATGTCGCAAGTATCTGAAGCTAAATCATGTGTTTGGCATGGATTTGATGCTAAGCCTTTTACATCGCATTGATTTGCAGCTGAATCATGTGTTTCGCATGGATTTGAAGCTAACTCGTTCGTTTCGCCTGTATTTGAAGCTATATCACTTATATCGCAAGTATTTGAAGGTGAATCTTTCGTTTCGCATGAATTTGAAGTTAAGCCTTCTACTTCGAAATTATTTGAAGATAAATCATGTGTTTCGCATGGATTTGAAGCTAACTCGTTTGTTTCGCATGGGTTTTGATGCTAAGCCTCCTAGAACGCACTGATTTGAAGCTAAATCATGTCTTTCGCATGGATTTGAAGCTAACTCGTTTGTTTCGCCTGCATTTGTAGCTATTTCATATCTACCGCAAGTATTTGAAGCTAAATCATTCATTTCGCATGGATTTGAAGCTAACCCTTCTACTTTGCATCGATTTGATGCTAACTCGTTTGTTTCCCCTGCATTTGAAACTATATCACTTATGTCGCAAGTATCTGAAGCTAAATCATTTTTTTCACATTAATTTGAAGCTTAGCCTTCTACTTCGCATTGATTTGAAGCTAAATCACGTGTATCGCATGGATTTCGATGTTAACTCGTTTGATTCGTCGGCATTTGAAGCTATATCACTTATATCCCAAGTATTTGAAGCTAAACCATTTGTTTCGCATAGATTTGATGCTAAACCTTATACATCACATTGATTTGCAGCTGAATCATGTGTTTCGCATGGATTTGAAGCTAACTCGTTCGTTTCTCCTGTATTTGAAGCTATATCACTTATATCGAAAGTATTTGAAGCTGAATCTTTCGTTTCGCATGAATTTGCAGCTAAGCCTTCTACTTCGAATTTATTTGAAGCTAAATCATGTGTTTCGCATGGATTTGAAGCTAACTCGTTCGTTTCGCATGCAGTTTTAGCTAAATAATGTATATCACAAGTATTTGTAGCTAAACCATTTGTTTCGCATGGATTTGAAGCTAAGCCATCTACTTCGCATTGATTTGAAGCTACTCATTTGTTTCGCATGGAATTGAAGATACCTCGTTTTTTCCTTCTGCTTTTGAAGCTATATCACTTATATCGCAAGTATTTGAAGTTAAATCATATGTGTCGCATGGAGTTGAAGCTGAACCTTCTACATCGCATTGATTTGAAGTTAAATCTTGTGTATCGCATGGATTTGAAGATAAAACTTTCTACATCGCATTGATTTGAAGCTAAATCATGTGTTTCGCATGGATTTGAAGCTGACTCGTTTGTTTCGCATGCAGTTGTAGCTAAATAATGTATATCAACAGTATTTGTAGCCAAACCATTTGTTTCGCATGGATTTGAATCTAAACCTTCTACATCGCATTGATTTGCAGCTAAATCATGTGTTTCGCATGGATTTGAAGCTAACTCGTTTGTTTCGCATGCAGTTGTAGCTAAATAATGTATATCATAAGTATTTGAAGATGAACCATTTGAATCGCATTGATTTGAACCCGATCCTTCTACTTCGCACTGATTTGCAGCTAAATAATGTGTTTCGCATGGAATTGAAGCTACCTCGTTTGTTCCTTCTGCTTTTGAAGCTATACCACTTATATCGCAAGTATTTGAAGCTAAATCATATGTGTCGCATGGATTTGAAGCTGACTCTTTTGTTTCGCATGCAGTTGTAGCTAAATAATGTATATCACCAGTATTTGTAGCTAAACCATTTGTTTCGCATGGATTTGAAGCTAAACCTTCTACCTCGTCATTGATTTGAAGCTAAATCGTGTGTTTCGCATGGACTTGAAGCTAACTCGTTCGTTGCGCATGCAGTTAAATCTATTATAACGTATATCACAAGTATTTGAAGCTAAACCATTTGTTTCGCATGGATTTGAAGCTAAGTCTTCTACTTCCCATTAATTGGAAGCTAAATCACGTGTTTCGCATGGATTTGAAGCTAAGGCTACTACTTCGCATTGATGTGATGCTAAATCATTTGTTTCGCATGGAATTGAAGATACCTCGTTTCTTCCTTTTGCTTTTGAAGCTATATCACTTATGTCACATGGATTTTAAGCTGAACCTACTACATCGCATTGATTTGAAGCTAAATAATGTGTTTCGCAAGTATTTGATGCTAAATCATATGTGTCGCATGGATTTGAAGCTGAACCTTCTACATCGCATTGATTTGAAGCTAAATCTTGTGTATCGCATGGTTTTGAAGATAAAACTTTCTACATCGCATTGATTTGATGCTAAATCATGTGTTTCGCATGGATTTGAAGCTGACTCGTTTGTTTCGCATGCAGTTGTAGCTAAATAATGTATATCACCAGTATTTGTAGCTAAACCATTTGTTTCGCATGGATTTGAAGCTAAACCTTCTACATCGCATGGATTTGCAGCTAAATCATGTCTTTCGCATGGATTTGAAGCTGACTCGTTTGATTAGTCTGCATTTGTAGCTATATCACTTATACCCCAAGTGTTGGAAGCTATATCATTTGTTTCGCATGGATTTGAAGCCAAACCTTCTACTTCGTATTGATTTGAAGCTAAATCGTGTGTTTCGCATGGATTTGAAGCTAACTCGTTCGTTGCGCATTCAGTTAAATCTAAATAACGTATATCACAAGTATTTGAAGCTAAATCATTTGTTTCGCTTGGATTTGAAGCTTAGCCTTCTACTTCCCATTAATTGGAAGCTAAATCTCGTGTTTTGCATGGATTTGAAGCTAAGGCTACTACTTCGCATTGATTTGAAGCTAAATCATTTGTTTCGCATGGAATTGAAGATAACTCGTTTGTTCCTTCTGCTTTTGAAGCTATATCACTTATATCGCAAGTATTTGGATCTAAATCATATGTATCGCATGGATTTGAAGCTAAACCTTCTACATCGAATTGATTTTCAGCTAAATCATGTGTTTCGAATGGACTTGAAGCTAATTCGTTTGTTTCGCATGCAGTTGTAGCTAAATAATGTATATCACAAGTATTTGTAGCTAAACAATTTGTTTCGCATGGATTTGAATCTAAGCCGTGTACTTCGAATTGATTTGAAGGTAAATCATGTGTTATGCATGGATTTGAAGCTAAACTTTCTAAATCGCATTGATTTGCAGCTAAATCATTTGTTTCGCATGGATTAGAAGCTAACTCGTTTAATTAGTCTGCATTTGAAGCTATATCACTTATACCCAAAGTATTTTAAGCTAAATCATTTGTATCGCATGTATTTGAAGCTAAACCTTCTACTTCGTATTGATTTGAAGCTAAACCATTTGTTTCGCATGGTTTTGAAGCTAAGCCTTCTACTTGGCATTAATTGGAAGTTAAATCACGCGTTTTGCATGGATTTGAAGCTAAACCTTCTACATCGCATTGATTTGAAGCTAAATCATGTGTTTCGCATTGATTTGAAGCTAACTCGTTTGTTTCGCATGCTGTTGAAGCTAAATCATGTCTTTCACAAGTATTTGAAGATGAACCATTTTAATCGCATTGATTTGAACACGAGCCTTCTACTCCGCACTGTTCGGCAGCTAAATAATGTCTTTCGCATGGATTTGAAGCTAAACCTTCTACATCCCATGGATTTGAAGCTAAATCATGTGTTTGGCATGGATTTGAAGCTAAACCTAATACTTCGCGTTGATTTGAAGCTAAATCATTTGTTTCGCATGGAATTGAAGCTACCTCGTTTGTTCCTTCTGCTTTTGAAGCTATATCACTTATATCGCAAGTATTTGAAGCTAAACCATATGTGTCGCATGGATTTGAAGCTGAACCTTCTACTTCGTATTGATTTGAAGCTTAATCGTGTGTTTCGCATGGAATTGAAGGTACCTCGTTTGTTCCTTGTGCTTTTGAAGCTATATCACTTATATCGCAAGTATTTGAAGCTAACCCATTTGTTTCGCATGGATTTGAAGCTAAGCCTTCTACTTCGCATTAATTGGAAGTTAAATCACGTGTTTTGCATGGATTTGAAGCCAAACCTTCTACATCGCATTGATTTGCAGCTGAATCATGTGTTTCGCATGGATTTGAAGCTAAACCATCCACATCGCATTGATTTGAAGCTAAATCATGTGTTTCGCATGGATTTGAAGCTAACTCGTTTGTTTCGCACGCAGTTGTAGCTAAATAATGTATATCACAAGTATTTGTAGCTAAACCATTTGTTTCGCATGGATTTGAAGCTAAGCCAACTACTTCGCATTGATTTGAAGCTAAATCATTTGTTTCGCATGGAATTGAAGCTACCTCGTTTGTTCCTCCTGCTTTTGAAGCTATATCATGTATATCACAAGTATTTGAAGCTAAATTATTTGATTCGCATGGATTTGAAGCTAAACCTTCTACATCGCATTGATTTGAAGCTAAATCATGTGTTTCGCATGGATTTGAAGCTAACTCGTTCGTTTCGCATGCAGTTGTAGCTAAGTAATGTATATCACAAGTATTTGTAGCTAAACCATTTGTTTCGCATGGATTTGAAGCAAAACCTTCTACTTTGTATTGATTTGAAGCTAAATCATTTGTTTCGCATGGATTTCAAGCTAACACGCTTGATTAGTCTGCATTTGAAGCTATATCACTTATACCTCAAGTGTTTGAAGCTAAAACATATGTTTCGCATGGATTTGAAGCTAAACCTTCTACTTCGTATTGATTTGAATATAAATCGTGTGTTTCGCATGGATTTGAAGCTAACTCGTTTGTTTCGCATGCAGTTGTAGCTAAATAATGTATATCATAAGTATTTGAAGATGAACCATTTGAATCGCATTGATTTGAACCCGATCCTTCTACTTCGCACTGATTTGCAGCTAAATAATGTGTTTCGCATGGAATTGAAGCTACCTCGTTTGTTCCTTCTGCTTTTGAAGCTATACCACTTATATCGCAAGTATTTGAAGCTAAATCATATGTGTCGCATGGATTTGAAGCTGACTCTTTTGTTTCGCATGCAGTTGTAGCTAAATAATGTATATCACCAGTATTTGTAGCTAAACCATTTGTTTCGCATGGATTTGAAGCTAAACCTTCTACCTCGTATTGATTTGAAGCTAAATCGTGTGTTTCGCATGGACTTGAAGCTAACTCGTTCGTTGCGCATGCAGTTAAATCTATATAACGTATATCACAAGTATTTGAAGCTAAACCATTTGTTTCGCATGGATTTGAAGCTAAGTCTTCTACTTCCCATTAATTGGAAGCTAAATCACGTGTTTCGCATGGATTTGAAGCTAAGGCTACTACTTCGCATTGATGTGATGCTAAATCATTTGTTTCGCATGGAATTGAAGATACCTCGTTTCTTCCTTTTGCTTTTGAAGCTATATCACTTATGTCACATGGATTTTAAGCTGAACCTACTACATCGCATTGATTTGAAGCTAAATAATGTGTTTCGCAAGTATTTGATGCTAAATCATATGTGTCGCATGGATTTGAAGCTGAACCTTCTACATCGCATTGATTTGAAGCTAAATCTTGTGTATCGCATGGTTTTGAAGATAAAACTTTCTACATCGCATTGATTTGATGCTAAATCATGTGTTTCGCATGGATTTGAAGCTGACTCGTTTGTTTCGCATGCAGTTGTAGCTAAATAATGTATATCACCAGTATTTGTAGCTTAACCATTTGTTTCGCATGGATTTGAAGCTAAACCTTCTACATCGCATGGATTTGCAGCTAAATCATGTCTTTCGCATGGATTTGAAGCTGACTCGTTTGATTAGTCTGCATTTGTAGCTATATCACTTATACCCCAAGTGTTGGAAGCTATATCATTTGTTTCGCATGGATTTGAAGCCAAAACTTCTACTTCGTATTGATTTGAAGCTAAATCGTGTGTTTCGCATGGATTTGAAGCT
Source organism: Megalopta genalis (assembly GCF_051020955.1). Taxonomy (NCBI): domain Eukaryota; kingdom Metazoa; phylum Arthropoda; class Insecta; order Hymenoptera; family Halictidae; genus Megalopta; species Megalopta genalis. The sequence continues at coordinate 88,359 of NW_027476721.1, read as the reverse complement.
AACTCGTTCGTTGCGCATTCAGTTAAATCTAAATAACGTATATCACAAGTATTTGAAGCTAAATCATTTGTTCCGCTTGGATTTGAAGCTTAGCCTTCTACTTCCCATTAATTGGAAGCTAAATCTCGTGTTTTGCATGGATTTGAAGCTAAGGCTACTACTTCGCATTGATTTGAAGCTAAATCATTTGTTTCGCATGGAATTGAAGATAACTCGTTTGTTCCTTCTGCTTTTGAAGCTATATCACTTATATCGCAAGTATTTGGATCTAAATCATATGTATCGCATGGATTTGAAGCTAAACCTTCTACATCGAATTGATTTTCAGCTAAATCATGTGTTTCGAATGGACTTGAAGCTAATTCGTTTGTTTCGCATGCAGTTGTAGCTAAATAATGTATATCACAAGTATTTGTAGCTAAACAATTTGTTTCGCATGGATTTGAATCTAAGCCGTGTACTTCGAATTGATTTGAAGGTAAATCATGTGTTATGCATGGATTTGAAGCTAAACTTTCTAAATCGCATTGATTTGCAGCTAAATCATTTGTTTCGCATGGATTGGAAGCTAACTCGTTTAATTAGTCTGCATTTGAAGCTATATCACTTATACCCAAAGTATTTTAAGATAAATCATTTGTATCGCATGTATTTGAAGCTAAACCTTCTACTTCGTATTGATTTGAAGCTAAACCATTTGTTTCGCATGGTTTTGAAGCTAAGCCTTCTACTTGGCATTAATTGGAAGTTAAATCACGTGTTTTGCATGGATTTGAAGCTAAACCTTCTACATCGCATTGATTTGAAGCTAAATCATGTGTTTCGCATTGATTTGAAGCTAACTCGTTTGTTTCGCATGCTGTTGAAGCTAAATCATGTCTTTCACAAGTATTTGAAGATGAACCATTTTAATCGCATTGATTTGAACACGAGCCTTCTACTCCGCACTGTTTGGCAGCTAAATAATGTCTTTCGCATGGATTTGAAGCTAAACCTTCTACATCCCATGGATTTGAAGCTAAATCATGTGTTTGGCATGGATTTGAAGCTAAACCTAATACTTCGCGTTGATTTGAAGCTAAATCATTTGTTTCGCATGGAATTGAAGCTACCTCGTTTTTTCCTTCTGCTTTTGAAGCTATATCACTTATATCGCAAGTATTTGAAGCTAAACCATATGTGTCGCATGGATTTGAAGCTGAACCTTCTACTTCGTATTGATTTGAAGCTTAATCGTGTGTTTCGCATGGAATTGAAGGTACCTCGTTTGTTCCTTGTGCTTTTGAAGCTATATCACTTATATCCCAAGTATTTGAAGCTAAATCATATGTGTCGCATGGATTTGAAGCTGAACCATTTATATCGCATTGATTTGAAGCTAAATCTTGTCTATCGCATGGATTTGAAGCTAACTCGTTCGTTGCGCATGCAGTAAAATATAAATAACGTATATCACAAGTATTTGGAGCTAAACCATATGTTTCGCCTGGATTTGAAGCTAAGCCTTCTACTTGGCATTAATTGGAAGTTAAATCACGTGTTTTGTATGGATTTGAAGCTAAACCTTCTACAACGCATTGATTTGAAGCTAAATCATTTGTTTCGCATGGAATTGAAGATAACTCGTTTGTTCCTTCTGCTTTTGAAGCTATATCACTTATATCGCAAGTATTTGGATCTAAATCATATGTATCGCATGGATTTGAAGCTAAACCTTCTACATCGAATTGATTTTCAGCTAAATCATGTGTTTCGCATGGATTTGAAGCTAACTCGTTTGTTTCGCACGCAGTTGTAGCTAAATAATGTATATTACAAGTATTTGTAGCTAAACCATTTGTTTCGCATGGATTTGAAGCTAAGCCATCTACTTCGCATTGATTTGAAGCTAAATCATTTGTTTCGCATGGAATTGAAGCTACCTCGTTTGTTCCTCCTGCTTTTGAAGCTATATCATGTATATCACAAGTATTTGAAGCTAAATTATTTGATTCGCATGGATTTGAAGCTAAACCTTCTACATCGCATTGATTTGAAGCTAAATCATGTGTTTCGCATGGATTTGAAGCTAACTCGTTCTTTTCGCATGCAGTTGTAGCTAAGTAATGTATATCACAAGTATTTGTAGCTAAACCATTTGTTTCGCATGGATTTGAAGCAAAACCTTCTACTTCGTATTGATTTGAAGCTAAATCATTTGTTTCGCATGGATTTCAAGCTAACACGCTTGATTAGTCTGCATTTGAAGCTATATCACTTATACCTCAAGTGTTTGAAGCTAAAACATATGTTTCGCATGGATTTGAAGCTAAACCTTCTACTTCGTATTGATTTGAATATAAATCGTGTGTTTCGCATGGAATTGAAGGTAACTCCTTTGTTCCTTCTGCTTTTGAAGCTATATCACTTATATCGCAAGTATTTGAAGCTAAACCATTTGTTTCGCATGTATTTGAAGCTAAACCTTCTACATCGCATTGATTTGTAGCTGAATCATGTGTTTCACATGGATTTGAAGCTAACTCGTTTAATTAGTCTGCATTTGAAGCTAAATCATGTCTTTCACAAGTATTTGAAGATGAACCATTTTAATCGCATTGATTTGAACACGAGCCTTCTACTCCGCACTGTTTGGCAGCTAAATAATGTCTTTCGCATGGATTTGAAGCTAAACCTTCTACATCCCATGGATTTGAAGCTAAATCATGTGTTTGGCATGGATTTGAAGCTAAGCCTACTACTTCGCTTTGATTTGAAGCTAAATCATTTGTTTCGCATGGAAATGAAGCTACCTCGTTTGTTCCTTCTGCTTTTGAAGCTATATCACTTATATCGCAAGTATTTGAAGCTAAACCATGTGTGTCGCAGGTATTTGAAGCTAAATCATTTGTGTCGCATGCATTTGACGCTTAATCATGTTTTTTGCATGGATTTGACGCTAGCTCGCTTGTGTCGCCGGCATTTGAAGCTATTTCATTTATATCGCAAGTATTTGAAGCGAATCCATTTGTTTCGCATGGATTTGAAGCCAAGCCTTCTACTTCGCATTGATTTGAAGCTCAATCATGTGTTTCGCATGGATTCGAAGGTAACTCGTTTGTTTCGCATGCAGTTGAAGCTAAATCATGTTTATCACAAATATTTGAGGCTAAACCATTTCTTTCGCGTGGATTTCAACCTAAACTTCTACATCGCATTGATTTGAAACTAAGTCATCTGTTTCGCATGGATTTGAAGCTAACTCGTTTGTTTCGCCTGCATTTGAAGCTATATAATTTATATCGCAGGTATTTGAAGCAAAATCATTTGTGTCGCATGCATTTGACGCTTAATCATGTTTTTTGCATGGATTTGACGCTAGCTCGCTTGTGTCGCCGGCATTTGAAGCTATTTCATTTATATCGCAAGTATTTGAAGCGAATCCATTTGTTTCGCATGGATTTGAAGCCAAGCCTTCTACTTCGCATTGATTTGAAGCTATATCATGTGTTTCGAATGGTTCTTGCAGCAAACTCGTTTGATTCGTCTGCATTTGAATCTATATCACTTAAATCCCAAGTGTTTGAAGCTAAATCATTTGTTTCGCATGGATTTGAAGCTAAAGCTTCTACATAGCATTGATTTGAAGCTAAACCTTCTACATCGCATTGGTTTGCAGCTAAATCATGTGTTTCGCAAGGATTTGAAGCTAACTCGTTCATTGCGCATGCAGTTAAATCTAAATAACGTAGATCACAAGTATTTGTAGCTAAACCATTTGTTTCGCATGGATTTGAAGCTAAACCTTCTACATCTTATTTATTTGAACCTAAACAATTTGATTCGCATGGATTTGAAGCTAAGCCTTCTACTTCGCATTGATTTGAAGCTAAATCATGTGTTTCGCATGGATCTTAAGCTAACTCATTCGTTTCGCCTGTATTTGAAGGTATATCACTTATATCGCAAGTATTTGAAGCTAAATCATTTGTTTCGCTTGGATTAGAAGCTAAACCTTCTACATAGCATTGATTTGAAGCTTAATCATGTGTTTCCCTTGGATATGAATCTAAATCATGTGTTTCGCGCGGATGTGAAGCTAACTCGTTTGTTTCGCATGCATTTGAAGCTGTATCCCTCATATTCGCAAGTATTTGAAACTAAATCTTTCGTTTCGCATGGATTTGAAGCTAAACCTTCTACATCGCATTGACTTGCAGCTTAATCATGTGTTTTGCATGGATTTTAAGCTAACTCCTTTGTTTCGCCTGCATTTGATGCTATTCCATTTATACCACAAGTATTTGAAGATAAATCATTCGTTTGGCATGGATTTGAGGCTAAGCCTTCTACTTCGCATTCATTTGAAGCTAAATCATTTGTTTCGCATGGATTTGAACCCAAGCCTTGTCCTTTGAATTGATTTGAAGCTAAATCATGTGTTTCGTATGCATTTGAAGCTAAACCTTCTACATCGCATTGATTTGAAGCTAAATCTTTTGTTTCGCATGCAGTTGTAGCTAAATAATGCATATCACAAGTATTTGTAGCTAAACCATTTCTTTCGCATGGATTTGAAGCTACGCCTTCTACTTCGCATTGATTTTAAGCTAAATCATTTGTTTCGCATGGAATTGAAGCTACCTCGTTTGTTCCTCCTGCTTTTGAAGCTATATCACTTATATCGCATGGATTTGAAGCTGAACCTAACACATCGCATTGATTTGAAGCTAAATCCTGTGTATCGCATGGATTTGAAGCCAAACCTTCTACATCGCATTGATTTGCAGCTAAATCATATGTTTCGCATGGATTTGAAGCTAACTTGTTCGTTTCGCCTGTATTTGAAGCTAGATCACTTATATCGCAAGTATTTGAAGCTAAATCATGTGTTTCGCTTGGATTTGAAGCTAAACCTCCTGCATCGCATTGATTTGAAGCTAAATCGTGTGTTTCGCATGGAATTGAATCTACCTCGTTTGTTCCTCCATCTTTTGAAGCTATATAACTTATATCGCAAGTATTTGAAGCTTAATCATATGTGTCGCATGGATTTGAAGCTGAACCATCTACATCGCATTCATTTGAAGCTAAATCTTGTGTATCGCATGGATTTGAAACTAACTCGTCCGTTGCGCATGCAGTTAAATCTAAATAACTTATATCACAAGTATTTGAAGCTAAACCATTTGTGTCGCTTGTATTTGAAGCTAAGCCTTCTACTTCCCATTAATTGGAAGCTAAATCACGAGTTTCGCATGGATTTGAAGCTAAGTCTACTACTTCGCATTGATTTGAAGCTATATCATGTGTTTCGAATGGTTCTTGCAGCAAACTCGTTTGATTCGTCTGCATTTGTATCTATATCACTTATACCGCAAGTATCTGATGCTAAATCGTTTGTTTTGCTTGGATTTGAAGCTAAGCCTTCTACGTCGCATTGATTTGCAGCCACATCATTTGTATCGCATGGATTTGAAGCTAACTCGTTTGTTTCGCATGCATTTGAAGCTATATAATTTATATCGCAGGTATTTGAAGCTAAATCATTTGTGTCGCATGCATTTGACGCTTAATCATGTTTTTTGCATGGATTTGACGCTAACTCGCTTGTGTCGCCGTCATTTGAAGCTATTTCATTTATATCGCAAGTATTTGAAGCTAAATAATTAGCGTCGCTTGGATTTGAAGCTAAGCCTTCTACTTCGAATTGATTTGAAGTTAAACCATGTGTTTCGCATGAATTTGAAGATAAATCATGTGATTCGCATGGATTTGAAACTAACCCTTCCACTTCGCATTGATTTGAAGCTAAATCATGTGTTTCACATGGATTTGTAGCTAACCCGTTTGTTTAGTCAGCATTTGAAGCTATATCACTTATATCGCAAGCATGTGAAACTAAATCATTCATTTCGCATGGTTTTGAAGCCGAGCCTTCTACTTCGCATTGATTTGGAGCTAAGTCATGTGTTTCGTTTGGATTTGAAGCTAACTCGTTTGTTTCGCATGCAGTTGAAGCTAAATCATGTTTATCACAAATATTTGAGACTAAACCATTTCTTTCGCGTGGATTTGAACCTAAACTTCTACTTCGCATTGATTTGAAACTAAGTCATGTGTTTCGCATGGATTTGAAGCTAACTCGTTTGTTTCGCCTGCATTTGAAGCTATATAATTTATATCGCAGGTATTTGAAGCTAAATCATTTTTGTCGCATGCATTTGACGCTTAATTATGTTTTTTGCATGGATTTGACGCTAACTCGCTTGTGTCGCCGGCATTTGAAGCTATTTCATTTATATCGCAAGTATTTGAAGCGAATCCATTTGTTTCGCATGGAATTGAAGCTACCTCGTTTGTTCCTCCTGCTTTTGAAGCTATATCACCTATATCGCAAGTATTTGAAGCTAAACCATATGCGTCGCATGGATTTGAAGCTAAGCCTTCTACTTCGCATTGATGTGAAGCTAAATTATCTGTTTCGCATGGATTTGAAGCTAACTCGTTTGTTTCCCCTGCCGTTGAAACTATATCACTTATGTCGCAAGTATTTGAAGCTAAATCATTTGATTCGCATGGATTTGAAGCTAAGCCTTCTACTTTGCATTGAATTGAAGGTAAATCATGTGTTTCCCTTGGATTTGAAGCCAACTCGTTTGCTTCGCATGCAGTTGAAGCTAAATCATGTTTATCACAAGTATCTGAACCTAAATCATTTGTTTCGCATGGATTTGGAGCTAACTGGATTGTTTCTCCTGCATTTGTAGCTATAACACTTATATCGCAAGTAGCTGAACGTAAATCATTTTCTTCGCATGGATTTGATGCTAAGCCTTGTACTTCGCACTGATTTGAAGCTAAACCATTTGATTCGCATGGATTTGAAGCTAAGCCTTCTACTTTGCATTGAATTGAAGCTAAATCATGTGTTTCCCTTGGATTTGAAGCCAACTCGTTTGTTTCGCATGCAGTTGAAGCTAAATCATGTTTATCACAAGTATCTGAATCTAACCCGTTTGTTTCGCAAGAATATGAAGCTAAACCATGTGTTTCGCATGAATTTGAATCTAAATCATGTGTTTCACGTGGTTTTGTAGCTAACTCGTTTGCTTCGCATGCAGTTGAAGTTTAATCATGTATTTCACAAGTATTTGAAGCCGAACCATTTGATTCGCATGGATTTGAAGGTAAGCCTTCTACTTCGCACTGATTTGAACCTAAATCATGTGTTTCGCTTGGATTTGAAGCTAATTCGTTTGTTTCGCATGCAGTTGAATCTAAATCATGTATATCTCAAGTATTTGAACCTAAATCATTTATTCCGCATGCACCTGAAGCTAAGCCGTCTACTTCGCATTGATTTGAAGCTAAATCATGTGTTTCGCTTGGATTTGAAGCTAACCTTCTACATAGCATTGATTTGAAGCTTAATCATGTGTTTTGCATGGATTTGAAGCTAACTCGTTGGTTTCGCGTGCAGTTGAATCTAATTCACGTTTATCACAAGTATCTGAAGCTAAACCATTTGTTTCGCAAGAATAATGAAGCTAATCCATGTGTTTTGCATGAATTTGAAGCAAAATCATTTGTTTCACATGGATTTGAAGCTAACTCGTTGTTTCGTCTGCATTTGAAACTATATCACTTATATCGCTAGTATTTGATGTTAAATCAGTTGTGTCGCATGGATTTGAAGCTAACTCGTTTGTTTCGCCTGCAGTTGAAGCTAAATCATGTATATCCGAAGTATTTGGAGCGAAACCATTTGATTCGCATGGATTTGAAGCTAAACCTTATACATCGCATTGATTTGAAGCTAAATTATGTGTTTCACATGGATTTGAAGCTAACTCGTGTGTTTCGCATGCAGTTGTAGCTAAATAATGTATATCACAAGTATTTGTAGCTAAACCATTTGTTTCGCATGGATTTGAAGCTAAGCCATCTACTTCGCATTGATTTGAATCCAATTCATTTGTGTGGCATAGATTTGAAACTAATTCTTCTACTTCGCATTGATATGATGCTAAATCATGTGCTTCACATGGATTTGAAGCTAACCCGTTTGTTTCGCATGCAGTCGAAGTCGAATCATGAATATCACAAGTATTTGAAGATAAACCAGTTGCTTCGCATTGATTTGAAGCTAAGCCTTCTACTTCGCATTGATTTGAACTTAAATCATGTGTTTCCCTTGGATTTGAAGCTAAATCATGTGCGTCGCATGGATTTGAAGCTAAGCCTTCTACATCGCATTGATTTGAAGCTAAATAATTTGTTTCGCATGGATTTGAAGCTAACTCGTTTTTTTCCGCCTGCATTTGAAGCTATATCATGTATATCACAAGTATTTGAAGCTAAATCATTTGATTCGCATGGATTTGAAGCTAAACCTTCTACATCGCATTGATTTGAAGCTAAATCATGTGTTTCGCATGGATTTGAAGCTAACTCGTTTGTTTCGCATGCAGTTGAAGCTAAACCAAGTCTTTCACAAGCATTTGAAGATGAACCATTTGAATCCCATGGATTTGAACCTGAGCCTCCTACTTCGCACTGATTTGCAGCTAAATAATATGTTTCGCATGGAATTGAAGCTAACTCGTTCGTTTTGCATGCAGTTGTAGCTAAATAATGTATATCACAAGTATTTATAGCTAAACCGTTTGTTTCGCATGGATTTGAAGCTAAACCTTCTACATCGCATTGATTTGAAGCTAAACCTTCTACATTCTATTGATCTGAAGCTAAACCTTCTAACTCTTATTGATTTGAAGCTAAACCTTCTACATCGCATTGATTTGAAGCTAAATCGAGTGTTTCGCATGATTTGAAGCTAACTCGTTTTTTCGCATGCAGTTGTAGATAAATAATGTATATCACAAGTATTTGTAGCTAAACCATTTGTTTCGCATGGATTTGAAGCTAAACCTTCTACTTCGTATTGATTTGCAGCTAAATCATTTGTTTCGCCTGGTATTGAAGCAACCTCGTTTGTTCCTCCTGCTTTTGAAGCTACATCACTTATATCGCATGGATTTGAAGCTGAACCTACTACATCGCATTGATTTGAAGCTAAATCTTGTGTATCGCATGGATTTGAAGCTAACTCGTTCGTTGCGCATGCAGTTAAATCTAAATACATATATCACAAGTATTTGAAGCTAAACCATTTGTTTCGCATGGATTTGAAGCTAAGTCTTCTACTTCCCAGTAATTGGAAGCTAAAACAAGTGTTTCGCATGGATTTGAAGCTAAGCCTACTACTTCGCATTGAATGGAAGCTAAATCATTTGTTTCGCATGGAATTGAAGCTACCTCGTTTTTTCCTTCTGCTTTTGAAGCTATATCACTTATATCGCATGGATTTGAAGCTGAACCTACTACATCGTATTGATTTGAAGCTAAATCATTAGTATCGCATGGATTTGAAGCGAAACCTTATAGATCGCATTGATTTGAAGCTATATCATGTGTTTCGCATGGATTTGAAGCTAACTCGTTTGTTTCGCATGCAGTTGTAGCTAAATAATGTATATCACAAGTATTTGTAGCTAAACCATTTGTTTCGCATGGATTTGAAGCTAAGCCATCTACTTCGCATTGATTTGAAGTTAAATCATTTGTTTCGCATGGAATTGAAGCTAAATCATGTGTTTTGCATGGATTTGAAGCTAACTCGTTTGTTTCGCCTGCATTTGAAGCTATTTCATTTATACCGCAAGTATTTGAAGCTAAATCAATCGTTTGGCATGGATTTGAAGCTAAGCCTTCTACTTCGCTTTGATTCAAAGACGAATCATGTGTTTCGCATGGATTTGAAGCTAAACCGTCTACATCGCATTGATTTGAAGCTAAATCAAGTTTTTCGCATGGATTTGAAGCTAACTCGTTTGTTTCGCATGCAGTTGAAGCTAAATCATGTATTTCACAAGTATTTGAAAATGAACCATTTGAATCGCATGGATTTGAACCTGAGCCTTCTACTTCGCACTGATTTGCAGTTAAATAATATGATTCGCATGGATTTGAAGCTAACTTGTTCGTTTTGCATGCAGTTGTAGATAAATAATGTATATCACAAGTATTTGTATCTAAACCATTTGTTTCGCATGGATTTTGAAGCTAAACCTTCTACTTCGTATTGATTTGCAGCTAAATCATTTGTTTCGCATGGTATTGAAGCTACCTCGTTTGTTCCTCCTGCTTTTGAAGCTATATCACTTATATCGCATGGATTTGAAGCTGAACCTACTACATCGTATTGATTTGAACTTAAATCATTAGTATCGCATGGATTTGAAGCGAAACCTTATAGATCGCATTGATTTGAAGCTATATCATGTGTTTCGCATGGATTTGAAGCTAACTCGTTTGTTTCGCATGCAGTTGTAGCTAAATAATGTATATCACAAGTATTTGTAGCTAAACCATTTGTTTCGCATGGATTTGAAGCTAAGCCATCTACTTCGCATTGATTTGAAGCTACATCATTTGTTTCTCATGGATTTGAAGCTAACTCGTTCGTTTCGCCTGCAGTTGAATCTACATCACTTATACCGCAAGTATTTGAAGCTGAATCATGTGTATCGCGTGGATTTTGAAGCTAACTCGTTTGATTAGTCTGCATTTGAAGCTATATCACTTATACCCCAAGTGTTTGAAGCTAAATCATTTGTTTCGCATGGATTTGAAGCTAAACCTTATACATCGCATTGATTTGAAGCTAAATCATTTGTTTCGCATGGATTTGAAGCTAAACCTTCTACTTCGTATTGATTTGCAGCTAACTCATTTGTTTCGCATGGAATTGAAGCTACCTCGTTTTTTCCTTCTGCTTTTGAAGCTATATCACTTATATCGCATGGATTTGAAGCTGAACCTACTACATCGTATTGATTTGAAGCTAAATCATTAGTATCGCATGGATTTGAAGCGAAACCTTATAGATCGCATTGATTTGAAGCTATATCATGTGTTTCGCATGGATTTGAAGCTAACTCGTTTGTTTCGCCTGCATTTGAAGCTATTTCATTTATACCGCAAGTATTTGAAGCTAAATCAATCGTTTGGCATGGATTTGAAGCTAAGCCTTCTACTTCGCTTTGATTCAAAGACGAATCATGTGTTTCGCATGGATTTGAAGCTAAACCGTCTACATCGCATTGATTTGAAGCTAAATCAAGTTTTTCGCATGGATTTGAAGCTAACTCGTTTGTTTCGCATGCAGTTGAAGCTAAATCATGTCTTTCACAAGTATTTGAAGATGAACCATTTGAATCGCATGGATTTGAACCTGAGCCTTCTACTTCGCACTGATTTGCAGTTAAATAATATGATTCGCATGGATTTGAATCTAACTTGTTCGTTTTGCATGCAGTTGTAGATAAATAATGTATATCACAAGTATTTGTATCTAAACCATTTGTTTCGCATGATTTGAAGCTAAACCTTCTACTTCGTATTGATTTGCAGCTAAATCATTTGTTTCGCATGGTATTGAAGCTACCTCGTTTGTTCCTCCTGCTTTTGAAGCTATATCACTTATATCGCATGGATTGAAGCTGAACCTACTACATCGTATTGATTTGAACTTAAATCATTAGTATCGCATGGATTTGAAGCGAAACCTTATAGATCGCATTGATTTGAAGCTATATCATGTGTTTCGCATGGATTTGAAGCTAACTCGTTTGTTTCGCATGCAGTTGTAGCTAAATAATGTATATCACAAGTATTTGTAGCTAAACCATTTGTTTCGCATGGATTTGAAGCTAAGCTATCTACTTCGCATTGATTTGAAGCTACATCATTTGTTTCTCATGGATTTGAAGCTAACTCGTTCGTTTCGCCTGCAGTTGAATCTACATCACTTATACCGCAAGTATTTGAAGCTGAATCATGTGTATCGCGTGGATTTTGAAGCTAACTCGTTTGATTAGTCTGCATTTGAAGCTATATCACTTATACCCCAAGTGTTTGAAGCTAAATCATTTGTTTCGCATGGATTTGAAGCTAAACCTTATACATCGCATTGATTTGAAGCTAAATCATTTGTTTCGCATGGATTTCAAGCTAAACCTTCTACTTCGTATTGATTTGCAGCTAAATCATTTGTTTCGCCTGGTATTGAAGCTACCTCGTTTGTTCCTCCTGCTTTTGAAGCTACATCACTTATATCGCATGGATTTGAAGCTGAACCTACTACATCGCATTGATTTGAAGCTAAATCTTGTGTATCGCATGGATTTGAAGCTAACTCGTTCGTTGCGCATGCAGTTAAATCTAAATAACATATATCACAAGTATTTGAAGCTAAACCATTTGTTTCGCATGGATTTGAAGCTAAGTCTTCTACTTCCCAGTAATTGGAAGCTAAAACAAGTGTTTCGCATGGATTTGAAGCTAAGCCTACTACTTCGCATTGAATTGAATCTAAATCATTTGTTTCGCATGGAATTGAAGCTACCTCGTTTTTTCCTTCTGCTTTTGAAGCTATATCACTTATATCGCATGGATTTGAAGGTGAACCTACTACATCGTATTGATTTGAAGCTAAATCTTTAGTATCGCATGGATTTGAAGCGAAACCTTATAGATCGCATTGATTTGAAGCTATATCATGTGTTTCGCATGGATTTGAAGCTAACTCGTTTGTTTCGCATGCAGTTGTAGCTAAATAATGTATATCACAAGTACTTGTAGCTAAACCATTTGTTTCGCATGGATTTGAAGCTAAGCCATCTACTTCGCATTGATTTGAAGCTAAATCATTTGTTTCGCATGGAATTGAAGCTAAATCATGTGTTTTGCATGGATTTGAAGCTAACTCGTTTGTTTCGCCTGCATTTGAAGCTATTTCATTTATACCGCAAGTATTTGAAGCTAAATCAATCGTTTGGCATGGATTTGAAGCTAAGCCTTCTACTTCGCTTTGATTCAAAGACGAATCATGTGTTTCGCATGGATTTGAAGCTAAACCATCTACATCGCATTGATTTGAAGCTAAATCAAGTTTTTCGCATGGATTTGAAGCTAACTCGTTTGTTTCGCATGCAGTTGAAGCTAAATCATGTCTTTCACAAGTATTTGAAGATGAACCATTTGAATCGCATGGATTAGAACCTGAGCCTTCTACTTCGCACTGATTTACAGTTAAATAATATGATTCGCATGGATTTGAAGCTAACTTGTTGTTTTGCATGCAGTTGTAGATAAATAATGTATATCACAAGTATTTGTAGCTAAACTATTTGTTTCGCATGGATTTGAAGCTAAACCATCTACTTCGTATTGATTTGCAGCTAAATCATTTGTTTCGCATGGTATTGAAGCTACCTCGTTTGCTCATCCTGTTTTTGAAGCTATATCACTTATATCGCATGGATTTGAAGCTGAACCTACTACATCGTATTGATTTGAAGTTAAATCATTAGTATCGCATGGATTTGAAGCGAAACCTTATAGATCGCATTGATTTGAAGCTATATCATGTGTTTCGCATGGATTTGAAGCTAACTCGTTTGTTTCGCATGCAGTTGTAGCTAAATAATGTATATCACAAGTATTTGTAGCTAAACCATTTGTTTCGCATGGATTTGAAGCTAAGCCATCTACTTCGCATTGATTTGAAGCTACATCATTTGTTGCTCATGGAATTGAAGCTACCTCGTTTGTTCCTCCATCTTTTGAAGCTATATCATTTATATCGGAAGTATTTGAAGCTAAATCATTTGTTTCTCATGTATTTGAAGCTAAGCATTCTACTTCGCATTGATTTGAAGCTAGATCATGTGTTTCGCTTTGATTTGAACCTAAATCGTTTGTTTCGCATGCAGTTGAAGCTAAATGATTTCTTTCGCATGGATTTGAAGTTTAACCTTCTACATCGCATTGATTTGAATCTAAATGATGTGTTTGGCGTGGACTTGAAGCTAACTCGTTGGTTTCGCATGCATTTGAAGCTGTATCCCTTATATTCGCAAGTATTTGAAGCTAAATCATTCGTATCGCATGGATTTGAAGCTAAGCCCTCTACTTCGCACTGATTTGAAGCTAAATCATGTGTTTCGCATGCATTTGAAGCTAACTCGTTTGTTCCTCATGCAGTTGAAGATAAATCATGTTTATCAAAATTATCTGATTCTAAACCACTTGTTTCGCAAGAATATGAAGCTTAACCATGTGCTTCTCATGAATTTGAAGCTAAACCATGTGTTTCGCGTGGATTTGAAGCCAACTCGTTTGTTTCGCATGCAGTTGAAGCTAAATCATGTCTTTCACAAGCATTTGAAGATGAACCATTTGAATCGCATGGATTTGAACCTGAGCCTTCTACTTCGCACTGATTTGCAGTTAAATAATATGATTCGCATGGATTTGAAGCTAACTTGTTCGTTTTGCATGCAGTTGTAGATAAATAATGTATATCACAAGTATTTGTAGCTAAACTATCTGTTTCGCATGGATTTGAAGCTAAACCATCTACTTCGTATTGATTTGCAGCTAAATCATTTGTTTCGCATGGTATTGAAGCTACCTCGTTTGCAGCAAACGAGGTAGCTTCAATACCATGCGAAATCATAATGGATTTGAGCTGCAAATCTACATCGTATTGATTTGAAGTTAAATCATTAGTATCGCATGGATTTGAAGCGAAACCTTATAGATCGCATTGATTTGAAGCTATATCATGTGTTTCGCATGGATTTGAAGCTAACTCGTTTGTTTCGCATGCAGTTGTAGCTAAATAATGTATATCACAAGTATTTGTAGCTAAACCATTTGTTTCGCATGGATTTGAAGCTAAGCCATCTACTTCGCATTGATTTGAAGCTACATCATTTGTTGCTCATGGAATTGAAGCTACCTCGTTTGTTCCTCCATCTTTTGAAGCTATATCATTTATATCGGAAGTATTTGAAGCTAAATCATTTGTTTCTCATGTATTTGAAGCTAAGCATTCTACTTCGCATTGATTTGAAGCTAGATCATGTGTTTCGCTTTGATTTGAACCTAAATCGTTTGTTTCGCATGCAGTTGAAGCTAAATGATTTCTTTCGCATGGATTTGAAGTTTAACCTTCTACATCGCATTGATTTGAATCTAAATGATGTGTTTGGCGTGGACTTGAAGCTAACTCGTTGGTTTCGCATGCATTTGAAGCTGTATCCCTTATATTCGCAAGTATTTGAAGCTAAATCATTCGTATCGCATGGATTTGAAGCTAAGCCCTCTACTTCGCACTGATTTGAAGCTAAATCATGTGTTTCGCATGCATTTGAAGCTAACTCGTTTGTTCCTCATGCAATTGAAGATAAATCATGTTTATCAAAATTATCTGATTCTAAACCACTTGTTTCGCAAGAATATGAAGCTTAACCATGTGCTTCTCATGAATTTGAAGCTAAACCATGTGTTTCGCGTGGATTTGAAGCTAACTCGTTGTTTCACCTGCATTTGTAGCTATTTCATTTATACCGCAAGTATTTGAAGTTAAATCATTCATTTCGCATGGATTTGAAGCTGAGCCTTCTACTTCGCATTGATTTGGAGCTAAGTCATGTGTTTCGCTTGGATTTGAAGCTAACTCGTTTGTTTCGCATGCTGTTGAAACTAAGTAATGTATATCACAAGTATTTGCAGCTAAACCATTTGATTCGCATGGATTTGAAGCTTATCCTTCTACATCGCATTGATTTGAAGCTAAATCATGTGTTTCGCTTGGATTTGAAGCTAACCTTCTACATAGCATTGATTTGAAGCTTAATCATGTGTTTCGCATGGATTTTAAGCTAAGTCTTCTACTTCCCAGTAATTGGAAGCTAAAACACGTGTTTCGCATGGATTTGATGCTAAGCCTACTACTTCGCATTGAATTGAAGCTAAATCATTTGTTTCGCATGGAATTGAAGCTACCTCGTTTTTTCCTTCTGCTTTTGAAGCTATATCACTTATATCGCATGGATTTGAAGCTGAACCTACTACATCGTATTGATTTGAAGCTAAATCATTAGTATCGCATGGATTTGAAGCGAAACCTTATAGATCGCATTGATTTGAAGCTATATCATGTGTTTCGCATGGATTTGAAGCTAACTCGTTTGTTTCGCATGCAGTTGTAGCTAAATAATGTATATCACAAGTATTTGTAGCTAAACCACTTTTTTCGCATGGATTTGAAGCTAAGCCATCTACTTCACATTGATTTGAAGCTAAATCATTTGTTTCGCATGGAATTGAAGCTAAATCATGTGTTTTGCATGGATTTGAAGCTAATTCGTTTGTTTCGCCTGCATTTGAAGCTATTTCATTTATACCGCAAGTATTTGAAACTAAATCAATCGTTTAGCATGGATTTGAAGCTAAGCCTTCTACTTCGCTTTGATTCGAAGACGAATCATGTGTTTCGCATGGATTTCAAGCTAAACCGTCTTCTTCGCATTGATTTGAAGCTAAATCATTTGTTTCGCATGGATTTGAAGCTAACTCGTTTGTTTCGCATTCATTTGAAGCTATATCACTTATATCGCTTGAATCTGATGCTAAATCATTTGTGTCGCATGGATTTGAATCTAAACCTTCTACATCGCATTGATTTGAAGCTAAACCTTCTACATCTTATTGATTTGAAGCTAAATCATGTGTTTCGCATGGAGTTGAAGCTAACTCGTTTGTTTCGCATTCATTTGAAGCTATATCACTTATATCGCTTGAATCTGATGCTAAATCATTTGTGTCGCAAGTATCTGAACCAAAATCATTGGTTTCGCGTGGATTTGTAGCTAAACCTTCTACATCGCATTGATTTGAATCTAAATTATGTGTTTCGCTTGGATTTTGAAGCTAACTCGTTTGATTCGTCTGCATTTGAAGCTATATCGCTTATATCCCAAGTGTTTGATGCTAAATCATTTGTTTCACTTACACTTGAAGCTAAACCTTCTACATAGAATTGAATTGAAGCTTAATCATGTGTTTTGCATGGATGTGCAGCTAACTCGTTTGTTTCCCCTGCATTTGAAGCTATATCAATTATATCGCAAGTATCTGATGCTAAATCATTTGTTTCGCTTGGATTTGAAGCTAAACCTTCTACATAGCATTGATTTGAAGCTTAATCATGTGTTTGGCATGGATTTGAAGCTAAACCTGCTACATCGCATTGATTTGCAGCTGAATCACGTGTTTCGCATGCATTTGAAGCTAACTCTTTCGTTTCGCCTGTATTTGAAGCTATATCACTTATATCGCAAGTATTTGAAGCTGAATCTTTCGTTTCGCATGATTTTAAAGCTAAGCCTTCTACTTCGTATTGATTTGAAGCTAAATCATGTTTTTCGCATGGATTTGAAGCTAACTCGTTTGTTTCGCATGCAGTTGAAGCTAAATCATGTCTTTCACAAGTATTTGAAGATGAACCATTTGAATCGTATGGATTTGAACCTGAGCCTTCTACTTCGCACTGACTTGCAGCTAAATAATATGTTTCGCATGGATTTGAAGCTAACTCGTTCGTTTTGCATGCAGTTGTAGCTAAATAATGTATATCACAAGTATTTGTAACTAAACCATTTGTTTCGCATGGATTTGAAACTAAGCCATCTACTTCGCATTGATTTGAAGCTAAATCATTTGTTTCGCATGGAATTGAAGCTAAATCATGTGTTTTGCATGGATTTGAAGCTAACTCGTTTGTTTCGCCTGCATTTGAAGCTATTTCATTTATACCGCAAGTATTTGAAGCTAAATCAATCGTTTGGCATGGATTTGAAGCTAAATCAATCGTTTGGCATGGATTTGAATCTAAGCCTTCTACTTCGCTTTGATTTTAAGTCGAATCATGTGTTTCGCATGGATTTGAAGCTAAACCGTCTACATCGCATTGATTTGAAGCTAAATCATTTGTTTCGCATGCATTTGAAGCTAACTCGTTTGTTTCGCATTCATTTGAAGCTATATCACTTATATCGCTTGAATCTGATGCTAAATCATTTGTGTCGCATGGATTTGAATCTAAACCTTCTACATCGCATTGATTTGAAGCTAAACCTTCTACATCTTATTGATTTGAAGCTAAATCATGTGTTTCGCATGGAGTTGAAGCTAACTCGTTTGTTTCGTCAATATTTGAAGCTATATCGCTTATATCCCAAGTGTTTGAAGCTAAATCATTTGTTTCACTTACACTTGAAGCTAAACCTTCTACATAGAATTGATTTGAAGCTTAATCATGTGTTTTGCATGGATTTGCAGCTAACTCGTTTGTTTCCCCTGCAATTGAAGCTATATCAATTATATCGCAAGTAACTGAAGTTAAATCATTTGTTTCGCTTGGATTTGAAGCTAAACCTTCTACATAGCATTGATTTGAAGCTTAATCATGTGTTTGGCATGGATTTGAAGCTAAACCTGCTACATCGCATTGATTTGCAGCTGAATCACGTGTTACGCATGCATTTGAAGCTAACTCTTTCGTTTCGCCTGTATTTGAAGCTATATCACTTATATCGCAAGTATTTGAAGCTGAATCTTTCGTTTCGCATGATTTTAAAGCTAAGCCTTCTACTTCGTATTGATTTGAAGCTAAATCATGTTTTTCGCATGGATTTGAAGCTAACTCGTTTGTTTCGCATGCAGTTGAAGCTAAATCATGTCTTTCACAAGTATTTGAAGATGAACCATTTGAATCGCATGGATTTGAACCTGAGCCTTCTACTTCGCACTGACTTGCAGCTAAATAATATGTTTCTCATGGAATTGAAGCTACCTCGTTTGTTCCTCCAGCTTTTGAAGCTATATCATTTATATCGGAAGTATTTGAAGCTAAATCATATATGTCGTATGTATTTGAGGCTGAACCTTCTACATCGCATTGATTTGAAGCTAAATCTAGTGAATCGCACGGATTTGAAGCTAAACCTTGTACATCGCATTGATTTGCAGCTAAATCATGTGTTTCGCATGGATCTGAAGATAACTCGTTTGTTTCGCATGCAGTTGTAGCTAAATAATGTATGTCACAAGTATTTGTAGCTAAACCCTTTGTTTCGAATGGATTTGAAGCTAAGCCATCTACTTCGCATTGATTTGAAGCTAAATCATTTGTTTCGCATGGAAATGAAGCTACCTCGTTTGTTCCTCCAGCTTTTGAAGCTATATCATTTATATCGGAAGTATTTGAAGCTAAATCATATGTGTCGTATGTATTTGAAGCTGAATCTTCTACATCGCATTGATTTGAAGCTAAATCTAGTGTATCGCATGAATTTGAAGCTAAGCCTTCTACTTCGTATTTATTTGAAGCTAAATCATGTCTTTCGCATGGATTTGAAGCTAACTCGTTTTTTCCGCATGCATTTGAAGCTATATCATGTATATCACAAGTATTTGAAGCTAAATCATTTGATTGTTATGGATTTAAAGCTAAGCCTTCTACTTCGCATTAATTGGAAGCTAAATCACTTGTTTTGCATGGATTTGAATCTAAACCTTCTACATCGCATGGATTTGAAGCTAAATCATGTGTTTCGCATGGATCTGAAGCTAACTCGTTTGTTTCGCATGCAGTTGTAGCTAAATAATGTATGTCACAAGTATTTGTAGCTAAACCATTTGTTTCGCATGGAATTGAAGCTACCTCGTTTGTTCCTCCAGCTTTTGAAGCTATATCATTTATATCGGAAGTATTTGAAGCTAAATCATATGTGTCGTATGTATTTGAAGCTGAATCTTCTACATCGCATTGATTTGAAGCTAAATCTAGTGTATCGCATGAATTTGAAGCTAAGCTTCTACTTCGTATTTATTTGAAGCTAAATCATGTCTTTCGCATGGATTTGAAGCTAACTCGTTTTTTTCCGCATGCATTTGAAGCTATATCATGTATATCACAAGTATTTGAAGCTAAATCATTTGATTGTTATGGATTTAAAGCTAAGCCTTCTACTTCGCATTAATTGGAAGCTAAATCACTTGTTTTGCATGGATTTGAATCTAAACCTTCTACATCGCATGGATTTGAAGCTAAATCATGTGTTTCGCATGGATTTGAAGCTAACTCGTTTGTTTCGCTTGCAGTTGAATCTAAATCATGTCTTTCACAAGTATTTGAAGATGAACCATTTGAATCGCATGGATTTGAACCTGATCCTTCTACTTCGCACTGATTTGAAGCTAAATCATTTGTTTCGCATGGAATTGAAGCTACCTCGTTTGTTCCTCCAGCTTTTGAAGCTATATCATTTATATCGGAAGTATTTGAAGCTCAATCATATATGTCGTATGTATTTGAGTCTGAACCTTCTACATCGCATTGATTTGAAGCTAAATCTAGTGAATCGCACGGATTTGAAGCTAAACCTTCTACATCGCATTGATTTGCAGCTAAATCATGTGTGTCGCATGGATTTGAAGCTAACTCGTTCGTTTCGCCTGCAGTTGAATCTACATCACTTATATCACAAGTATTTGAAGCTGAATCATGTGTATCGCGTGGATTTTGAAGCTAACTCGTTTGATTAGTCTGCATTTGAAGCTATATCACTTATACCCCAAGTGTTTGAATCTGAATCTTTCGTTTCGCATGAATTTAAAGCAAAGCCTTCTACTTCGTATTGATTTGAAGCTAAATCATGTGTTTCGCATGGATTTGTAGCTAACTCGTTTGTTTCGCATGCAGTTGTACATAAATAATGTATATCACAAGTATTTGTAGCTAAACAATTTGTTTCGCATGGATTTGAAGCTAAACCTTCTACTTCGTATTGATTTGCAGCTAAATCATTTGTTTCGCATGGTATTGAAGCTACCTCGTTTGTTCCTCCTGCTTTTGAAGCTACATCACTTATATCGCATGGATTTCAAGCTGAACCTACTACATCGCATTGATTTGAAGCTAAATCTTGTGTATCGCATGGATTTGAAGCTAACTCGTTCGTTGCGCATGCAGTTAAATCTAAATAACCTATACCACAAGTATTTGAAGCTAAACCATTTGTTTCGCATGGATTTGCAGCTAAGTCTTCTACTTCCCAGTAATTGGAAGCTAAAACACGTGTTTCGCATGGATTTGAAGCTAAGCCATCTACTTCGCATTGATTTGAAGCTAAATCATTTGTTTCGCATGGAATTGAAGCTAAATCATGTGTTTTGCATGGATTTGAAGCTAATTCGTTTGTTTCGCCTGCATTTGAAGCTATTTCATTTATACCGCATGTATTTGAAGCTAAATCAATCGTTTGGCATGGATTTGAAGCTAAGCCTTCTACTTCGCTTTGATTCGAAGACGAATCATGTGTTTCGCATGGATTTAAAGCTAAACCGTCTACATCGCATTGATTTGAAGCTAAATCATTTGTTTCGCATGGATTTGAAGCTAACTCGTTTGTTTCGCATTCATTTGAAGCTATATCACTTATATCGCTTGAATCTGATGATAAATCATTTGTGTCGCATGGATTTGAAGCTAAACCTTATACATCGCATTGATTTGAAGCTAAATCATGTGTTTCGCATGGATCTGAAGCTAACTCGTTTGTTTCGCATGCAGTTGTAGCTAAATAATGTATGTCACAAGTATTTGTAGCTAAACCATTTGTTTCGCATGGAATTGAAGCTACCTCGTTTGTTCCTCCAGCTTTTGAAGCTATATCACTTATATCGGAAGTATTTGAAGCTAAATCATATGTGTCGTATGTATTTGAAGCTGAACCTTCTACATCGCATTGATTTGAAGCTAAATCTAGTGTATCGCATGAATTTGAAGCTAAGCCTTCTACTTCGTATTTATTTGAAGCTAAATCATGTGTTTCGCATGGATTTGAAGCTAACACGTTTGTTTCGCATGGGTTTCGATGCTAAGCCTCCTAGAACGCACTGATTTGAAGCTAAATCATGTCTTTCGCATGGATTTGAAGCTAACTCGTTTTTTCCGCATGCATTTGAAGCTATATCATGTATATCACAAGTATTTGAAGCTAAATCATATGATTGTTATGGATTTAAAGCTAAGCCTTCTACTTCGCATTAATTGGAAGCTAAATCACTTGTTTTGCATGGATTTGAATCTAAACCTTCTACATGGCATGGATTTGAAGCTAAATCATGTGTTTCGCATGGATTTGAAGCTAACTCGTTCGTTTCGCCTGCAGTTGAATCTACATCACTTATATCACAAGTATTTGAAGCTGAATCATGTGCATCGCGTGGATTTTGAAGCTAACTCGTTTGAAGTCTGCATTTGAAGCTATATCACTTTATACCCCAAGTGTTTGAAGCTAAATCATTTGTTTCGCATGGATTTGAAGCTAAACCTTATACATCGCATTGATTTTGAAGCTAAATCATGTTTTTCGCATGGATCTGAAGCTAACTCGTTTGTTTCGCATGCAGTTGTAGCTAAATAATGTATGTCACAAGTATTTGTAGCTAAACCATTGTTTCGCATGGATTTGAAGCTAAGCCATCTACTTCGCATTGATTTGAAGCTAAATCATTTGGTTTCGCATGGAATTGAAGCTACCTCGTTTTTTCCTTCTGCTTTTGAAGCTATATCACATATATCGCATGGATTTTAAGCTGAACCTACTACTCATATGATTTGAAGCTAAATCATTAGTATCGCATGGGTTTGAAGCGAAACCTTATAGATCGCATTGATTTGAAGCTATATCATGTGTTCGCATGGATTTGAAGCTAACTCGTTTGTTTCGCATGTAGTTGTAGCTAAATAATGTATAACACAAGTATTTGTAGCTAAACCATTTTTTTCGCATGGATTTGAAGCTAAGCCATCTACTTCGCATTGATTTGAAGCTAAATCATTTGTTTCGCATGGAATTGAAGCTAATCATGTGTTTTGCATGGATTTGAAGCTAATTCGTTTGTTTCGCCTGCATTGGAAGCTATTTCATTTATACCGCAAGTATTTGAAGCTAAATCAATCGTTTGGCATGGATTTGAAGCTAAGCCTTCTACTTCGCTTTGATTCGAAGACGAATCATGTGTTTCGCTTGGATTTAAAGCTAAACCGTCTACATCGCATTGATTTGAAGCTAAATCATTTGTTTCGCATGGATTTGAAGCTAACTCGTTTGTTTCGCATTCATTTGAATCTATATCACTTATATCGCTTGAATCTGATGCTAAATCATTTGTGTCGCATGGATTTGAATCTAAACCTTCTACATCGCATTGATTTGAAGCTAAACCTTCTACATCTTATTGATTTGAAGCTAAATCATTTGTTTCGCATGGATCTGAAGCTAACTCGTTTGTTTCGCATGCAGTTGTAGCTAAATAGTGTATGTCACAAGTATTTGTAGCTAAACCATTTGTTTCGCATGGATTGAAGCTCAAGCCATCTACTTCGCATTGATTTGAAGCTAAATCATTTGTTTCTCATGGAATTGGAAGCTACCTCGTTTGTTCCTCCAGCTTTTGAAGCTATATCATTTATATCGGAAGTATTTGAAGCTAAATCATATATGTCGTATGTATTTGAGGCTGAACCTTCTACATCGCATTGATTTGAAGCTAAATCTAGTGAATCGCACGGATTTGAAGCTAAACCTTCTACATCGCATTGGATTTGCAGCTAAATCATGTGTGTCGCATGGATTTGAAGCTAACTCGTTCCGTTCGCCTGCAGTTGAATCTACATCACTTATATCACAAGTATTTGAAGCTGAATCATGTGTATCGCGTGATTTGGAAGCTAACTCGTTTGATTAGTCTGCATTTGAAGCTATATCACTTTTTACCCCAAGTGTTTGAAGCTAAATCATTTGTTTCGCATGGATTTGAAGCTAAACCTTATACATCGCATGGATTTGAAGCTAAATCATGTGTTTCGCATGGATTTGAAGCTAACTCGTTTGTTTCGCTTGCAGTTGAATCTAAATCATGTCTTTCACAAGTATTTGAAGATGAACCATTTTGAATCGCATGGATTTGAACCTGATCCTTCTACTTCGCACTGATTTGCAGCTGAAGAATGTGTTTCGCATGGATTTGAAGCTAAACATTCTACATCCCATGGATTAGAAGCTAAATCATGTGTTTGGCATGGATTTGAAGCTAAACTTCTACATCGCATTGATTTGCAGCTGAATCACGTGTATCGCATGCATTTTGAAGCTAACTCTTTCGTTTCGCCTGTATTTGAAGCTATATCACTTATATCGCAAGTATTTGAATCTGAATCATTCGTTTCGCATGAATTTAAAGCTAATCCTTCTACTTCGTATTGATTTGAAGCTAAATCATGTGTTTCGCATGGATTGAAGCTAACTCGTTTCTTTCGCATGCAGTTGTACATAAATAATGTATATCACAAGTATTTGTAGCTAAACAATTTGTTTCGCATGGATTTGAAGCTAAACCTTCTACTTCGTATTGATTCGAAGACGAATCATGTGTTTCGCATGGATTTAAAGCTAAACCGTCTACATCGCATTGATTTGAAGCTAAATCCATTTGTTTCGCATGGATTTGAAGCTAACTCGTTTGTTTCGCATTCATTTGAAGCTATATCAACTTATATCGCTTGAATCTGATGCTGAATCATTTGTGTCGCATGGGTTTGAATCTAAACCTTCTACATCGCATTGATTTGAAGCTAAACCTTCTACATCTTATTGATTTGAAGCTAAATCATTTGTTTCGCATGGATCTGAAGCTAACTCGTTTGTTTCGCATGCAGTTGTAGCTAAATAGTGTTATGTCACAAGTATTTGTAGCTAAACCATTTGTTTCGCATGGATTTGAAGCTAAGCCATCTACTTCGCATTGATTTGAAGCTAAATCATTTGTTTCTCATGGAATTGAAGCTACCTCGTTTGTTTCCCCTGCATTTGAAGCTATATCAATTATATCGCAAGTATCTGATGCTAAATCATTTGTTTCGCTTGGACTTGAAGCTAAACCTTCTACATAGCATTGATTTGAAGCTTAATCATGTGTTTGGCATGGATTTGAAGCTAAACCTGCTACATCGCATTGATTTGCAGCTGAATCACGTGTTTCGCATGCATTTAAAGCTAACTCTTTCGTTTCGCCTGTATTTGAAGCTATATCACTTATATCGCAAGTATTTGAAGCTGAATCCTCCGTTTCGCATGAATTTAAAGCTAAGCCTTCTACTTCGTATTGATTTGAAGCTAAATCATGTGTTTCGCATGGATTTGAAGCTAACTCGTTTGTTTCGCATTCAGTTGAAGCTAAATCATGTCTTTCACAAGTATTTGAAGATGAACCATTTGAATCGCATGGATTTGAACCTGAGCCTCCTACTTCGCACTGATTTGCTGCTAAATAATATGTTTCGCATGGATTTGAAGCTAACTCGTTCGTTTTGCATGCATTTGTAGCTAAATAATGTATATCACAAGTATTTATAGCTAAACCATTAGTATCGCATGGATTTGAAGCGAAACCTTATAGATCGCATTGATTTGAAGCTATATCATGTGTTTCGCATGGATTTGAAGCTAACTCGTTTGTTTCGCATGCAGTTGTAGCTAAATAATGTATATCAAAAGTATTTGTAGCTAAACCATTTGTTTCGCATGGATTTGAAGCTAAGCCATCTACTTCGCATTGGTTTGAAGCTAAATCATTTGTTTCTCATGGAATTGAAGCTACCTCGTTTGTTCCTCCAGCTTTTGAAGCTATATCATTTATATCGGAAGTATTTGAAGCTAAATCATATATGTCGTATGTATTTGAGGCTGAACCTCCTAAATCGCATTGATTTGAAGCTAAATCTAGTGTATCGCACGGATTTGAAGCTAAACCTTCTACATCGCATTGATTTGCAGCTAAATCATGTGTGTCGCATGGATTTGAAGCTAACTCGTTCGTTTCGCCTGCAGTTGAATCTACATCACTTATATCACAAGTATTTGAAGCTGAATCATGTGTATCGCGTGGATTTTGAAGCTAACTCGTTTGATTAGTCTGCATTTGAAGCTATATCACTTATACCCCAAGTGTTTGTAGCTAAATCATTTGTTTCGCATGGATTTGAAGCTAAACCTTATACATCGCATTGATTTGAAGCTAAATCATGTGTTTCGCATGGATCTGAAGCTAACTCGTTTGTTTCGGATGCAGTTGTAGCTAAATAATGTATGTCACAAGTATTTGTAGCTAAACCATTTGTTTCGAATGGATTTGAAGCTAAGCCATCTACTTCGCATTGATTTGAAGCTAAATCATTTGTTTCTCATGGAATTGAAGCTACCTCGTTTGTTCCTCCAGCTTTTGAAGCTATATCATTTATATCGGAAGTATTGGAAGCTAAATCATATATGTCGTATGTATTTGAGGCTGAACCTTCTACATCGCATTGATTTGAAGCTAAATCTAGTGAATCGCATGGATTTGAAGCTAAACCTTCTACATCGCATTGATTTGCAGCTGAATCACGTGTTGCGCATGCATTTGAAGCTAACTCTTTCGTTTCGCCTGTATTTGAAGCTATATCACTTATATCGCAAGTATTTGAAGCTGAATCTTTCGTTTCGCATGAATTTAAAGCTAAGCCTTCTACTTCGTATTGATTTGAAGCTAAATCATGTGTTTCGCATGGTATTGAAGCTACCTCGTTTGTTCCTCCTGCTTTTGAAGCTACATCACTTATATCGCATGGATTTGAAGCTGAACCTACTACATTGCATTGATTTGAAGCTAAATATTGTGTATCGCATGGATTTGAAGCTAACTCGTTCGTTGCGCATGCAGTTAAATATAAATAACCTATATCACAAGTATTTGAAGCTAAACCATTTGTTCCGCATTGATTTGAAGCTAAGTCTTCTACTTCCCAGTAATTGGAAGCTAACACACGTGTTTCGCATGGATTTGAAGCTAAGCCTACTACTTCGCATTGAATTGAAGCTAAATCATTTGTTTCGCATGGAATTGAAGCTACCTCGTTTTTTCCTTCTGCTTTTGAAGCTATATCACTTATATCGCTTGAATCTGATGCTAAATCATTTGTGTCGCATGGATTTGAATCTAAACCTTCTACATCGCATTGATTTGAAGCTAAACCTTCTACATCTTATTGATTTGAAGCTAAATCATGTGTTTCGCATAGAGTTGAAGCTAACTCGTTTGTTTCGTCAATATTTGAAGCTATATCACTTATATCGCACGCATCTGAAGCAAAATCATTTGTTTCCCATGGATTTGAAGCTAAACCATCTACATCGCAGTGATTTGAAGCTAAATCATTTGTTTCGCATGGATTTTAAGCTAACTCATTTTTCTCTCCTGCATTTGATGCTATATCACTTATATCGCAAGTATCTGAACCAAAATCATTGGTTTCGCGTGGATTTGTAGCTAAACCTTCTACATCGCATTGATTTGCAGCTGAATCACGTGTTTCGCATGCATTTGAAGCTAACTCTTTCGTTTCGCCAGTATTTGAAGCTATATCACTTATACCCCAAGTGTTTGAAGCTAAATCATTTGTTTCGCATGGATTTGAAGCTAAACCTTATACATCGCATTGATTTGAAGCTAAGTCATGTGTTTCGCATGGATCTGAAGCTAACTTGTTTGTTTCGCATGCAGTTGTAGCTAAATAATGTATGTCACAAGTATTTGTAGCTAAACCATTTGTTTCGAATGGATTTGAAGCTAAGCCATCTACTTCGCATTGATTTGAAGCTAAATCATTTGTTTAGCATGGAATTGAAGCTACCCCGTTTGTTCCTCCAGCTTTTGAAGCTATATCATTTATATCGGAAGTATTTGAAGCTAAATCATATGTGTCGTATGTATTTGAAGCTGAACCTTCTACATCGCATTGATTTGAAGCTAAATCTAGTGTATCGCATGAATTTGAAGCTAAGCCTTCTACTTCGTATTTATTTGAAGCTAAATCATGTGTTTCGCATGGATTTGAAGCTAACTCGTTTGTTTCGCATGGGTTTTGATGCTAAGCCTCCTAGAACGCACTGATTTGTAGCTAAATCATGTCTTTCGCATGGATTTGAAGCTAACTCGTTTTTTCCGCATGCATTTGAAGCTATATCATGTATATCACAAGTATTTGAAGCTAAATCATTTGATTGTTATGGATTTGAAGCTAAGCCTTCTACTTCGCATTAATTGGAAGCTAAATCACTTGTTTTGCATGGATTTGAATCTAAACCTTCTACATCGCATGGATTTCAAGCTAAATCATGTGTTTCGCATGGATTTGAAGCTAACTCGTTAGTTTCGCTTGCAGTTGAATCTAAATCATGTCTTTCACAAGTATTTGAAGAAGAACCATTTGAATCGCATGGATTTGAACCTGATCCTTCTACTTCGCACTGATTTGCAGCTGAAGAATGTGTTTCGCATGGATTTGAAGCTAACTCGTTTGTTTCGCTTGCAGTTGAATCTAAATCATGTCTTTCACAAGTATTTGAAGAAGAACCATTTGAATCGCATGGATTTGAACCTGATCCTTCTACTTCGCACTGATTTGCAGCTGAAGAATGTGTTTCGCATGGATTTGAAGCTAAACCTTCTACATCCCATGGATTAGAAGCTAAATCATGTGTTTGGCATGGATTTGAAGCTAAACCTTCTACATCGCATTGATTTGCAGCTGAATCACGTGTATCGCATGCATTTGAATCTAACTCTTTCGTTTCGCCTGTATTTGAAGCTATATCACTTATATCGCAAGTATTTGAATCTGAATCTTTCGTTTCTAATGAATTTAAAGCTAAGCCTTCTACTTCGTATTGATTTGAAGCTAAATCATGTGTTTCGCATGGATTTGAAGCTAACTCGTTTGTTTCGCATGCAGTTGTAGATAATTAATGTATATCACAAGTATTTGTAGCTAAACAATTTGTTTCGCATGGATTTGAAGCTAAACCTTCTACTTCGTATTGATTTGCAGCTAAATCATTTGTTTCGCATGGTATTGAAGCTACCTCGTTTGTTCCTCCTGCTTTTGAAGCTACATCACGTATATCGCATGGATTTGAAGCTGAACCTACTACATCGCATTGATTTGAAGCTAAATCTTGTGTATCGCATGGATTTGAAGCTAACTCGTTTGTTTCGCATGGGTTTTGATGCTAAGCCTCCTAGAACGCACTGATTTGAAGCTAAATCATGTCTTTCGCATGGATTTGAAGCTAACGCGTTTGTTTCGCTTGCAGTTAAATCTAAATAACCTATATCACAAGTATTTGAAGCTAAACCATTTGTTTCGCATGGATTTGAAGCTAAGTCTTCTACTTCCCAGTAATTGGAAGCTAAAACATGTGTTTCGCATGGATTTGAAGCTAAGCCTACTACTTCGCATTGAATTGAAGCTAAATCATTTGTTTCGCATGGAATTGAAGCTACCTCGTTTTTTCCTTCTGCTTTTGAAGCTATATCGCTTATATCGCATGGATTTGAAGCTGAACCTACTACATCGTATTGATTTGAAGCTAAATCATTAGTATCGCATGGATTTGAAGCGAAACCTTATAGATCGCATTGATTTGAAGCTATATCATGTGTTTCGCATGGATTTGAAGCTAAACCGTCTACATCGCATTGATTTGAAGCTAAATCATTTGTTTCGCATGGATTTGTATCTAACTCGTTTGTTTCGCATTCATTTGAAGCTATATCACTTATATCGCTTGAATCTGATGCTAAATCATTTGTGTCGCATGGATTTGAATCTAAACCTTCTACATCGCATTGATTTGAAGCTAAACCTTCTACATCTTATTGATTGGAAGCTAAATCAATTGTTTCGCATGGATCTGAAGCTAACTCGTTTGTTTCGCATGCAGTTGTAGCTAAATAGTGTATGTCACAAGTGTTGGTAGCTAAACCATTTGTTTCGCATGGATTTGAAGCTAAGCCATCTACTTCGCATTGATTTGAAGCTAAATCATTTGTTTCTCATGGAATTGAAGCTACCTTGTTTGTTCCTCCAGCTTTTGAAGCTATATCATTTATATCGGAAGTATTTGAAGCTAAATCATATATGTCGTATGTATTTGAGGCTGAACCTTCTACATCGCATTGATTTGAAGCTAAATCTAGTGAATCGCACGGATTTGAAGCTAAACCTTCTACATCGCATTGATTTGCAGCTAAATCATGTGTGTCGCATGGATTTGAAGCTAACTCGTTTGTTTCGTCAATATTTGAAGCTATATCACTTA
Organism: Megalopta genalis; assembly: GCF_051020955.1. NCBI lineage: Eukaryota > Metazoa > Arthropoda > Insecta > Hymenoptera > Halictidae > Megalopta > Megalopta genalis. The sequence continues at coordinate 58,192 of NW_027476721.1, read as the reverse complement.
TATCGCAAGCTTCTGAAGCAAAATCATTTGTTTCCCATGGATTTGAAGCTAAACCATCTACATCGCAGTGATTTGAAGCTAAATCATTTGTTTCGGATGGATTTTAAGCTAACTCATTTTTCTCTCCTGCATTTGATGCTATATCACTTATATCGCAAGTATCTGAACCAAAATCATTGGTTTCGCGTGGATTTGTAGCTAAACCTTCTACATCGCATTGATTTGAATCTAAATTATGTGTTTCGCTTGGATTTTGAAGCTAACTCGTTTGATTCGTCTGCAGTTGAATCTATATCACTTATATCCCAAGTGTTTGAAGCTTAATCATGTGTTTCGCATGGATTTGAAGCTAACTCGTTTGTTTCGCATGGGTTTTGATGCTAAGCCTCCAAGAACGCACTGATTTGAAGCTAAATCATGTTTCTCGCATGGATTTGAAGCTAACTCGTTTTTTCCGCATGCATTTGAAGCTATATCATGTATATCACAAGTATTTGAAGCTAAATCATTTGATTGTTATGGATTTGAAGCTAAGCCTTCTACTTCGCATTAATTGGAAGCTAAATCACTTGTTTTGCATGGATTTGAATCTAAACCTTCTACATCGCATGGATTTGAAGCTAAATCATGTGTTTCGCATGGATTTGAAGCTAACTCGTTTGTTTCGCTTGCAGTTGAATCTAAATCATGTCTATCACAAGTATTTGAAGAAGAACCATTTGAATCGCATGGATTTGAACCTGATCCTTCTACTTCGCACTGATTTGCAGCTGAAGAATGTGTTTCGCATGGATTTGAAGCTAAACCTTCTACTTCGTATTGATTTGCAGCTAAATCATTTGTTTCGCATGGTATTGAAGCTACCTCGTTTGTTCCTCCTGCTTTTGAAGCTACATCACTTCTATCGCATGGATTTGAAGCGAAACCTTATAGATCGCATTGATTTGAATCTATATCATGTGTTTCGCATGGATTTGAAGCTAACTCGTTTGTTTCGCATGCAGTTGTAGCTAAATAATGTATATCACAAGTATTTGTAGCTAAACCATTTGTTTCGCATGGAATTGAAGCTAAATCATGTGTTTTGCATGGATTTAAAGCTAACTCGTTTGTTTCGCCTGCATTTGAAGCTATTTCATTTATACCGCAAGTATTTGAAGCTAAATCAATCGTTTGGCATGGATTTGAAGCTAAGCCTTCTACTTCGCTTTGATTCGAAGACGAATCATGTGTTTCGCATGGATTTGAAGCTAAACCGTCTACATCGCATTGATTTGAAGCTAAATCATGTTTTTCGCATGGATTTGAAGCTAACTCGTTTGTTTCGCATGCAGTTGAAGCTAAATCACGTCTTTCACAAGTATTTGAAGATGAACCATTTCAATCGCATGGATTTGAACCTGAGCCTTCTACTTCGCACTGATTTGCAGCTAAATAATATGTTTCGCATGGATTTGAAGCTAACTCGTTCGTTCTGCATGCAGTTGTAGCTAAATAATGTATATCACAAGTATTTATAGCTAAACCATTTGTTTCGCATGGATTTGAAGCTGAACCTTCTACATCGCATTGATTTGAAGCTAAACCTTCTACATTCTATTGATCTGAAGCTAAATCGAGTGTTTCGCATGGATTTGAAGCTAACTCGTTTTTTCGCATGCATTTGTAGATAAATAATGTATATCACAAGTATTTGTAGCTAAACCACTTGTTTCGCATGGATTTGAAGCTAAACCTTCTACTTCGTATTGATTTGCAGCTAAATCATTTGTTTCGCATGGTATTGAAGCTACCTCGTTTGTTCCTCCTGCTTTTGAAGCTATATCACTTATATCGCATGGATTTGAAGCTGAACCTACTACATCGTATTGATTTGAAGCTAAATCATTAGTATCGCATGGATTTGAAGCGAAACCTTATAGATCGCAATGATTTGAAGCTGAACCTTCTACATTCTATTGATCTGAAGATAAACCTTCTAACTCTTATTGATTTGAAGCTAAACCTTCTACATCGCATTGATTTGAAGCTAAATCGAGTGTTTCGCATGGATTTGAAGCTAACTCGTTTTTTCGCATGCAGTTGTAGATAAATAATGTATATCACAAGTATTTGTAGCTAAACCACTTGTTTCGCATGGATTTGAAGCTAAACCTTCTACTTCGTATTGATTTGCAGCTAAATCATTTGTTTCGCATGGTATTGAAGCTACCTCGCTTGTTCCTCCTGCTTTTGAAGCTATATCACTTATATCGCATTGATTTGAAGCTAAACCTTCTACATCTTATTGATTTGAAGCTAAATCATGTGTTTCGCATAGAGTTGAAACTAACTCGTTTGTTTCGTCAATATTTGAAGCTATATCACTTATATCGCAAGCATCTGAAGCAAAATCATTTGTTTCCCATGGATTTGAAGCTAAACCATCTACATCGCAGTGATTTGAAGCTAAATCATTTGTTTCGGACGGATTTTAAACTAACTCATTTTTCTCTCCTGCATTTGATGCTATATCACTTATATCGCAAGTATCTGAACCAAAATCATTGGTTTCGCGTGGATTTGTAGCTAAACCTTCTACATCGCATTGATTTGAAGATTAATCGTGTGTTTTGCATGGATTTTCATGCTAACTCGTTTGATTCGTCTGCATTTGAAGCTATATCGCTTATATCCCAAGTGTTTGAAGCTAAATCATTTGTTTCACTTACACTTGAATCTAAACCTTCTACATAGAATTGATTTGAAGCTTAATCATGTGTTTTGCATGGATTTGCAGCTAACTCGTTTGTTTCCCCTGCATTTGAAGCTATATCAATTATATCGCAAGTATCTGATGCTAAATCATTTGTTTCGCTTGGATTTGAAGCTAAACCTTCTACATAGCATTGATTTGAAGCTTAATCATGTGTTTGGCATGGATTTGAAGCTAAACCTGCTACATCGCATTGATTTGCAGCTGAATCACGTGTTTCGCATGCATTTGAAGCTAACTCTTTCGTTTCGCCTGTATTTGAAGCTATATCACTTATATCGCAAGTATTTGAAGCTGAATCTTTCGTTTCGCATGAATTTAAAGCTAAGCCTTCTACTTCGTATTGATTTGAAGCTAAATCATGTTTTTCGCATGGATTTGAAGCTAACTCGTTTGTTTCGCATGCAGTTGAAGCTAAATCATGTCTTTCACAAGTATTTGAAGATGAACCATTTGAATCGCATGGATTTGAACCTGAACCTTCTACTTCGCACTGATTTGCAGCTAAATAATATGTTTCGCATGGATTTGAAGCTAACTCGTTCGTTTTGCATGCAGTTGTAGCTAAATAATGTATATCACAAGTATTTATAGCTAAACTATTTGTTTCGAATGAATTTGAAGCTAAACCTTCTACATCGCATTGATTTGAAGCTAAACCTTCTACATTCTATTGATCTGAAGCTAAACCTTCTAACTCTTATTAATTTGAAGCTAAACCTTCTACATCGCATTGATTTGAAGCTAAATCGAGTGTTTCGCATGGATTTGAAGCTAACTCGTTTTTTCGCATGCAGTTAAATCTAAATAACCTATATCACAAGTATTTGAAGCTAAACAATTTGTTTCGCATGGATTTGAAGCTAAGTCTTCTACTTCCCAGTAATTGGAAGCTAAAACACGTGTTTCGCATGGATTTGAAGCTAAGCCTTCTACTTCGCATTGAATTGAAGCTAAATCATTTGATTCGCAATGAATTGAAGCTACCTCGTTTTTTCCTTCTGCTTTTGAAGCTATATCACTTATATCGCATGGATTTGAAGCTGAACCTACTACATCGTATTGATTTGAAGCTAAATCATTAGTATCGCATGGATTTGAAGCGAAACCTTATAGATCGCATTATTTTGAAGCTATATCATGTGTTTCGCATGGATTTGAAGCTAACTCGTTTGTTTCGCATGCAGTTGTAGCTAAATAATGTATATCACAAGTATTTGTAGCTAAACCATTTGTTTCGCATGGATTTGAAGCTAAGCCATCTACTTCGCATTGGTTTGAAGCTAAATCATTTGTTTCTCATGGAATTGAAGCTACCTCGTTTGTTCCTCCAGCTTTTGAAGCTATATCATTTATATCGGAAGTATTTGAAGCTAAATCATATATGTCGTGTGTATTTGAGGCTGAACCTTCTACATCGCATTGATTTGAAGCTAAATCATTTGTTTCGCATGGATTTGAAGCTAACTCGTTTGTTTCGCATTCATTTGAAGCTATATCACTTATATCGCTTGAATCTGATGCTAAATCATTTTTGTCGCATGGATTTGAATCTAAACCTTCTACATCGCATTGATTTGAAGCTAAACCTTCTACATCTTATTGATTTGAAGCTAAATCATGTGTTTCGCATGGAGTTGAAGCTAACTCGTTTGTTTCGTCAATATTTGAAGCTATATCACTTTTATCGCAAGCATCTGAAGCAAAATCATTTGTTTCCCATGGATTTGAAGCTATATCAATTATATCGCAAGTATCTGATGCTAAATCATTTGTTTCGCTTGGATTTGAAGCTAAACCTTCTACATAGCATTGATTTGAAGCTTAATCATGTGTTTGGCATGGATTTGAAGCTAAACCTGCTACATCGCATTGATTTGCAGCTGAATCACGTGTTTCGCATGCATTTGAAGCTAACTCTTTCGTTTCGCCTGTATTTGAAGCTATATCACTTATATCGCAAGTATTTGAAGCTGAATCTTTCGTTTCGCATGAATTTAAAGCTAAGCCTTCTACTTCGTATTGATTTGAAGCTAAATCATGTTTTTCGCATGGATTTGAAGCTAACTCGTTTGTTTCGCATGCAGTTGAAGCTAAATCATGTCTTTCACAAGTATTTGAAGATGAACCATTTGAATCGCATGGATTTGAACCTGAACCTTCTACTTCGCACTGATTTGCAGCTAAATAATATGTTTCGCATGGATTTGAAGCTAACTCGTTCGTTTTGCATGCAGTTGTAGCTAAATAATGTATATCACAAGTATTTATAGCTAAACTATTTGTTTCGAATGAATTTGAAGCTAAACCTTCTACATCGCATTGATTTGAAGCTAAACCTTCTACATTCTATTGATCTGAAGCTAAACCTTCTAACTCTTATTAATTTGAAGCTAAACCTTCTACATCGCATTGATTTGAAGCTAAATCGAGTGTTTCGCATGGATTTGAAGCTAACTCGTTTTTTCGCATGCAGTTAAATCTAAATAACCTATATCACAAGTATTTGAAGCTAAACAATTTGTTTCGCATGGATTTGAAGCTAAGTCTTCTACTTCCCAGTAATTGGAAGCTAAAACACGTGTTTCGCATGGATTTGAAGCTAAGCCTTCTACTTCGCATTGAATTGAAGCTAAATCATTTGATTCGCAATGAATTGAAGCTACCTCGTTTTTTCCTTCTGCTTTTGAAGCTATATCACTTATATCGCATGGATTTGAAGCTGAACCTACTACATCGTATTGATTTGAAGCTAAATCATTAGTATCGCATGGATTTGAAGCGAAACCTTATAGATCGCATTATTTTGAAGCTATATCATGTGTTTCGCATGGATTTGAAGCTAACTCGTTTGTTTCGCATGCAGTTGTAGCTAAATAATGTATATCACAAGTATTTGTAGCTAAACCATTTGTTTCGCATGGATTTGAAGCTAAGCCATCTACTTCGCATTGGTTTGAAGCTAAATCATTTGTTTCTCATGGAATTGAAGCTTCCTCGTTTGTTCCTCCAGCTTTTGAAGCTATATCATTTATATCGGAAGTATTTGAAGCTAAATCATATATGTCGTGTGTATTTGAGGCTGAACCTTCTACATCGCATTGATTTGAAGCTAAATCATTTGTTTCGCATGGATTTGAAGCTAACTCGTTTGTTTCGCATTCATTTGAAGCTATATCACTTATATCGCTTGAATCTGATGCTAAATCATTTTTGTCGCATGGATTTGAATCTAAACCTTCTACATCGCATTGATTTGAAGCTAAACCTTCTACATCTTATTGATTTGAAGCTAAATCATGTGTTTCGCATGGAGTTGAAGCTAACTCGTTTGTTTCGTCAATATTTGAAGCTATATCACTTTTATCGCAAGCATCTGAAGCAAAATCATTTGTTTCCCATGGATTTGAAGCTAAACCATCTACATCGCAGTGATTTGAAGCTAAATCATTTGTTTCGGATGGATTTTAAGCTAACTCATTTTTCTCTCCTGCATTTGATGCTATATCACTTATATCGCAAGTATCTGAAACAAAATCATTGGTTTCGCGTGGATTTGTAGCTAAACCTTCTACATCGCATTGATTTGAATCTAAATTATGTGTTTCGCTTGGACTTTGAAGCTAACTCGTTTGATTCGTCTGCAGTTGAATCTATATCACTTATATCCCAAGTGTTTGAAGCTAAATCATTTGTTTCGCATGGATTTTAAGCTAAACCTTCTACATAACATTGATTTGAAGATTAATCGTGTGTTTTGCATGGATTTTCATGCTAACTCGTTTGATTCGTCTGCATTTGAAGCTATATCGCTTATATCCCAAGTGTTTGAAGCTAAATCATTTGTTTCACTTACACTTGAATCTAAACCTTCTACATAGAATTGATTTGAAGCTTAATCATGTGTTTTGCATGGATTTGCAGCTAACTCGTTTGTTTCCCCTGCATTTGAAGCTATATCAATTATATCGCAAGTATCTGATGCAAAATCATTTGTTTCGCTTGGATTTGAAGTTAAACCTTCTACATAGCATTGATTTGAAGCTTAATCATGTGTTTGGCATGGATTTGAAGCTAAACCTGCTACATCGCATTGATTTGCAGCTGAATCACGTGTTTCGCATGCAGTTGAAGCTAAATCGTGTCTTTCACAAGTATTTGAAGATGAACCATTTGAATCGCATGGATTTGAACCTGAGCCTTCTACTTCGCACTGATTTGCAGCTAAATAATATGTTTCGCATGGATTTGAAGCTAACTCGTTCGTTTTGCATGCAGTTGTAGCTAAATAATGTATATCACAAGTATTTATAGCTAAACCATTTGTTTCGCATGGATTTGAAGCTAAACCTTCTACATCGCATTGATTTGAAGCTAAACCTTCTACATTCTATTGATCTGAAGCTAAACCTTCTAACTCTTATTGATTTGAAGCTAAACCTTCTACATCGCATTGATTTGAAGCTAAATCGAGTGCTTCGCATGGATTTGAAGCTAACTCGTTTTTTCGCATGCAGTTGTAGATAAATAATGTATATCACAAGTATTTGTAGCTAAACCACTTGTTTCGCATGGATTTGAAGCTAAACCTTCTACTTCGTATTGATTTGCAGCTAAATCATTTGTTTCGCATGGTATTGAAGCTACCTCGTTTGTTCCTCCTGCTTTTGAAGCTATATCACTTATATCGCATGGATTTGAAGCTGAACCTACTACATCGTATTGATTTGAAGCTAAATCATTAGTATCGCTTGGATTTGAAGCGAAACCTTATAGATCGCATTGATTTGAAGCTATATCATGTGTTTCGCATGGATTTGAAGCTAACTCGTTTGTTTCGCATGCAGTTGTAGCTAAATAATGTATATCACAAGTATTTGTAGCTAAACCATTTGTTTCGCATGGATTTGAAGCTAAGCCATCTACTTCGCATTGGTTTGAAGCTAAATCATTTGTTTCTCATGGAATTGAAGCTACCTCGTTTGTTCCTCCAGCTTTTGAAGCTATATCATTTATATCGGAAGTATTTGAAGCTAAATCATATATGTCGTATGTATTTGAGGCTGAACCTTCTACATCGCATTGATTTGAAGCTAAATCTAGTGTATCGCACGGATTTGAAGCTAAACCTTCTACATCGCATTGATTTGCAGCTAAATCATGTGTGTCGCATGAATTTGAAGCTAACTCGTTCGTTTCGCCTGCAGTTGAATCTACATCACTTATATCACAAGTATTTGAAGCTGAATCATGTGTATCGCGTGGATTTTGAAGCTAACTCGTTTGATTAGTCTGCATTTGAAGCTATATCACTTATACCCCAAGTGTTTGAAGCTAAATCATTTGTTTCGCATGGATTTGAAGCTAAACCTTATACATCGCATTGATTTTAAGCTAAATCATGTGTTTCGCATGGATCTGAAGCTAACTCGTTTGTTTCGGATGCAGTTGTAGCTAAGTAATGTATGTCACAAGTATTTGTAGCTAAACCATTTGTTTCGAATGGATTTGAAGCTAAGCCATCTACTTCGCATTGATTTGAAGCTAAATCATTTGTTTCGCATGGAATTGAAGCTACCTCGTTTGTTCCTCCAGCTTTTGAATCTATATCATTTATATCGGAAGTATTTGAAGCTAAATCATATGTGTCGTATGTATTTGAAGCTGAACCTTCTACATCTCATTGATTTGAAGCTAAATCTAGTGTATCGCATGGATTTGAAGCTAAACCGTCTACATCTCATTGATTTGAAGCTAAATCATGTGTTTCGCATGGATTTGAAGCTATCTCGTTCGTTTCGCCTGCAGTTGAATCTACAACACTTATATCACAAGTATTTGTATCTAAACCATTTGTTTCGCATGGATTTGAAGCTAAGCCATTTACTTCGCATTGATTTGAAGCTAAATCATTTGTTTCGCATGGAATTGAAGCTACCTCGTTTGTTCCTCCAGCTTTTGAAGCTATATCATTTATATCGGAATTATTTGAAGCTAAATCATATATGTCGTATGTATTTGAAGCTGTACCTTCTACATCGCATTGATTTGAAGCTAAATCCAGTGTATCGCATGGATTTGAAGCTAAACCTTCTACATCGCATTGATTTGCACCTAAATCATGTGTTTCGCATGGATTTGAAACTAACTCGTTCGTTTCGCTTGCAGTTGTAGCTAAATAATGTATATCACAAGTATTTGTAGCTAAACCATTTGTTTCGTATGGATTTGAAGCTAAACCTGCTACTTCGTATTGATTTGCAGCTAAATCATTTGTTTCGCATGGAATTGAAGCTACCTCGTTTGTTCCTCCTGCTTTTGAAGCTATATCACTTATATCGCATGGATTTGAAGCTGAACCTACTACATCGTATTGATTTGAAGCTAAATCATGTGTGTCGCATGGATTTGAAACTAAACCTTATACATCGCATTGATTTGAAGCTAAATCATGTTTTTCACATGGATTTGAAGTTACCTCGTTTGTTTCGCATGCAGTTGTAGCTAAATAATGTATATCACAAGAATTTGTAGCTAAACCATTTATTTCGCATGGATTTGAAGCTAAGCCATCTACTTCGCATTGATTTGAAGCTAAATCATTTGTTTCGCATGGTATTGAAGCTACCTCGTTTGTTCCTCCAGCTTTTGAAGCTATATCATTTATATCGGAAGTATTGAAGCTAAATCATATGTGTCGTATGGATTTGAAGCTAAATCATTTGTTTGGATGGATTTGAAGCTAAACCTTCTACATCGCATTTATTTGCAGCTAAATCATGTCTTTCGCATGGATTTGAAGCTAACTCGTTTTTTCCGCCTGCATTTGAAGCTATATCATGTATATCACAAGTATTTGAAGCTAAATCATTTGATTCGCATGGATTTGAAGCTAATCCTTCTACATCGCATTGATTTGAGGCTAACCCTCCTACATTCTATTGATCTGAAACTAAACCTTCTACCTCTTATTGATTTGAAGCTAAACCTTCTACATTCTATTGATCCGAAGCTAAACCTTCTACCTCTTATTGATTTGAAGCTAAACCTTCTACATCGCATTGATTTGAAACTAAATCGAGTGTTTCGCGTGGATTTGAAGCTAACTCGTTTGTTTCGCTTGCAGTTGTAGCTAAATAATGTATATCACAAGTATTTGTAGCTAAACCATTTGTTTCGTATGGATTTGAAGCTAAACCTTCTACTTCGTATTGATTTGCAGCTAAATCATTTGTTTCGCATGGAATTGAAGCTACCTCGTTTGTTCCTCCTGCTTTTGAAGCTATATCACTTATATCGCATGGATTTGAAGCTGAACCTACTACATCGTATTGATTTGAAGCTAAATCATGTGTATCGCATGGATTTGAAGCTAAACCTTATACATCGCATTGATTTGAATCTAAATCATGTTTTTCGCATGGATTTGAAGCTAACTCGTTTGTTTCGCATGCAGTTGTAGCTAAATAATGTATATCACAAGTATTTGTAGCTAAACCATTTGTTTCGCATGGATTTGAAGCTAAGCCATTTACTTGGCATTGATTTGAAGCTAAATCATTTGTTTCGCATGGAATTGAAGCTACCTCGTTTGTTCCTCCAGCTTTTGAAGCTATATCATTTATATCGGAAGTATTTGAAGCTAAATCATATGTGTCGTATGTATTTGAAGCTGAACGTTCTACATCGCATTGATTTGAAGCTAAATCTAGTGTATCGCATGGATTTGAAGCGAAACCTTCTACATCGCATTGATTTGCAGCTAAACCTTCTACATTCTATTGATCTGAAGCTAAACCTTCTACCTCTTATTGATTTGAAGCTAAACCTTCTACATCGCATTGATTTGAAGCTAAATCTAGTTTATCGCATGGATTTGAAGCTATACCTTCTACATCGCATTGATTTTCAGCTAAATCATGTGTTTCGCATGGATTTGAAGCTAACTCGTTCGTTTCGCCTGCAGTTGAATCTACATCACTTATATCGCAAGTATTTGAAGCTGTATCATGTGTATCGCATGGATTTGAAGCTAACTCGTTTGATTAGTCTGCAATTGAAGCTATATCACTTATACCCCAAGTGTTTGAAGCTAAATCATTTGTTTCGCATGGATTTGAAGTTAAACCTTCTACATTGTATTCATTTGGAGCTAAATCATGTGTTTCGCATGGATTTGAAGCTAACTAGTTCGTTGCGCATGCAGTTAAATCTAAATAACGTATATCACAAGTATTTGAAGCTAAACCATTTGTTTCGCATGGATTTGAAGCTAAGCCATCTACTTCGCATTGATTTGAAGCTAAATCATTTGTTTCGCATGGACTTGAATCTAACTCGTTTGTTCCGCCTGCATTTGAAGCTATATCATGTATATCACAAGTATTTGAAGCTAAATCATTTGATTCGCATGGATTTGAAGCTAATCCTTCTACATCGCATTGATTTGAGGCTAACCCTCCTACATTCTAGTGATCTGAAACTAAACCTTCTACCTCTTATTGATTTGAAGCTAAACCTTCTACATTCTATTGATCCGAAGCTAAACCTTCTACCTCTTATTGATTTGAAGCTAAACCTTCTACATCGCATTGATTTGAAACTAAATCGAGTGTTTCGCGTGGATTTGAAGCTAACTCGTTTGTTTCGCTTGCAGTTGTAGCTAAATAATGTATATCACAAGTATTTGTAGCTAAACCATTTGTTTCGTATGGATTTGAAGCTAAACCTTCTACTTCGTATTGATTTGCAGCTAAATCATTTGTTTCGCATGGAATTGAAGCTACCTCGTTTGTTCCTCCTGCTTTTGAAGCTATATCACTTATATCGCACGGATTTGAAGCTGAACCTACTACATCGTATTGATTTGAAGCTAAATCATGTGTATCGCATGGATTTGAAGCTAAACCTTATACATCGCATTGATTTGAATCTAAATCATGTTTTTCGCATGGATTTGAAGCTAACTCGTTTGTTTCGCATGCAGTTGTAGCTAAATAATGTATATCACAAGTATTTGTAGCTAAACCATTTGTTTCGCATGGATTTGAAGCTAAGCCATTTACTTGGCATTGATTTGAAGCTAAATCATTTGTTTCGCATGGAATTGAAGCTACCTCGTTTGTTCCTCCAGCTTTTGAAGCTATATCATTTATATCGGAAGTATTTGAAGCTAAATCATATGTGTCGTATGTATTTGAAGCTGAACGTTCTACATCGCATTGATTTGAAGCTAAATCTAGTGTATCGCATGGATTTGAAGCGAAACCTTCTACATCGCATTGATTTGCAGCTAAACCTTCTACATTCTATTGATCTGAAGCTAAACCTTCTACCTCTTATTGATTTGAAGCTAAACCTTCTACATCGCATTGATTTGAAGCTAAATCTAGTTTATCGCATGGATTTGAAGCTATACCTTCTACATCGCATTGATTTTCAGCTAAATCATGTGTTTCGCATGGATTTGAAGCTAACTCGTTCGTTTCGCCTGCAGTTGAATCTACATCACTTATATCGCAAGTATTTGAAGCTGTATCATGTGTATCGCATGGATTTGAAGCTAACTCGTTTGATTAGTCTGCAATTGAAGCTATATCACTTATACCCCAAGTGTTTGAAGCTAAATCATTTGCTTCGCAATGGATTTGAAGTTAAACCTTCTACATTGTATTGATTGGAGCTAAATCATGTGTTTCGCATGGATTTGAAGCTAACTAGTTCGTTGCGCATGCAGTTAAATCTAAATAACGTATATCACAAGTATTTGAAGCTAAACCATTTGTTTCGCATGGATTTGAAGCTAAGCCATCTACTTCGCATTGATTTGAAGCTAAATCATTTGTTTCGCATGGATTTGAAGCTAACTCGTTTGTTCCGCCTGCATTTGAAGCTATATCATGTATATCACAAGTATTTGAAGCTAAATCCTTTCATTCGCATGGATTTGAAGCTAACCTACTACATCGCATTGATTTGAAGCTAAATCTAGTGTATCGCATGGTTTTGAAGCTAACTCGTTTGTTTCGCATGCAGTTGTAGCTAAATAATGTATATCACAAGTATTTGTAGCTAAACCATTTGTTTCGCATGGATTTGAAGCTAAGCCATCTACTTCGCATTGATTTGAAGCTAAATCATTTGTTTCGCATGGATTTGAAGCTAACTCGGTTGTTCCGCCTGCATTTGAAGCTATATCATGTATATCACAAGTATTGAAGCTAAATCATTTGTTTCGCGTGGATTTGAAGCTAACTCGTTCATTTCGCCTGCAGTTTCATCTACATCACGTATATCGCAAGTATTTGAAGCTGAATCATGTTTATCGCATGGATTTGATGCTAACTCGTTTGATTAGTCTGGAATTGAAGCTATATCACTTATACCCCAAGTGTTTGAAGTTAAATCATTTGTTTCGCATGGATTTGAAGCTAAACCTTCTACATTGCATTGATTTGCAGCTAAATCATGTGTTTCGCATGGATTTGAAGCTAAACCTTCTACATCGCATTGATTTGAAGCTAAACCTTCTACATTCTATTGATCTGAAGCCAAACCTTCTACCTCTTATTGATTTGAAGCTAAACCTTCTACATCGTATTGATTTGAAGCTAAATCGAGTGTTTCGCATGCAGATGTAGCTAAATTATGTATATCACAAGTATTTGTAGCTAAACCATTTGTTTCGCATGGATTCGAAGCTAAGCCATCTACTTCGCATTAATTTGAAGCTAAATCATATTTTTATCATGGAATTGAAGCTACCTCGTTTGTTCCTCCAGCTTTTGAAGCTATTTCATTTATATCGGTAGTATTTGAAGCTAAATCATATGTGTCCTATGTATTTGAAGCTGAACCTTCTACATCGCATTGATTTGAAGCTAAATCTAGTGTATCGCACGGATTTGAAGCTAAACCTTGTACATCGCATGATTTGAAGCTAAATCATGTTTTTCGCATGGATTTGAAGCTAACTCGTTTGTTTCGCATGCAGTTGAAGCTAAATCATGTCTTTCACAAGTATTTGAAGATGAACCATTTGTTTCGCATGGATTTGAAGCTAAACCTTCTACTTCGTATTGATTTGCAGCTAAATCATTTGTTTCGCATGGAATTGAAGCTACCTCGTTTGTTCCTCCAGCTTTTGAAGCTATATCATTTATATCGGAAGTATTTGAAGCTAAATCATATGTGTCGTATGTATTTGAAGCTGAACCTTCTACATCGCACTGATTTGAAGCTAAATCTAGTGTATCGCTTGGATTTGAAGCTAAACCTTCTACATCGCATTGATTTGCAGCTAAATCATGTGTTTCGCATGGATTTGAAGCTAAACCTTCTACATCGCATTGATTTGAAGCTAAACATTCTATATTCTATTGATCTGAAGCTAAACCTTCTACCTCTTATTGATTTGAAGCAAAACCTTCTACATCGCATTGATTTGAAGATAAATCGAGTGTTTCGCATGGATTTGAAGCTAACTCGTTTGCTTCGCATGCAGTTGTAGCTAAATAATATATATCACAAGTATTTGTATCTAAACCATTTGTTTCGCATGGATTTGAAGCTAAACCTTCTACCTCGTATTGATTTGAAGCTAAATCATTTGTTTCGCATGGATTTGAAGCTAAACCTTCTACATTGCATTGATTTGCAGCTAAATCATGTGTTTCGCATGGATTTGAAGCTAACTCGTTTGTTTCGCATGCAATTGTAGCTAAATAATGTATATCACAAGTATTTGTAGCTAAACCATTTGTTTCGCATAGATTTGAAGCTAAACCTTCTACTTCGTATTGATTTGCAGCTAAATCATTTGTTTCGCATGGAATTGAAGCTACCTCGTTTGTTCCTCCTGTTTTTGAAGCTAAATCTAGTGTATCGCATGGATTTGAAGCTAAACGTTCTACATCGCATTGATTTTCAGGTAAATCATGTGTTTCGCATGGATTTGAAGCTAACTCGTTCGTTTCGCCTGCAGTTGCATCTAAATAACGTATATCGCAAGTATTTGAGCTAAACCATTTTTTTCGCATGGATTTGAAGCTATGCCTTCTACTTCGCATTAATTGGAAGCTAAATCACGTGTTTTGCATGGATTTGAAGCTAAGCCTTCTACATCGCATTGATTTGAAGCTAAACCTTCTACATTCTATTGATCTGAAGCTAAACCTTCTACCTCATATTGATTTAAAGCTAAACCTTCTACATCGCATTGATTTGAAGCTAAATCGAGTGTTTCGCATGGATTTGAAGCTAACTCGTTTGTTTCGCATGCAGTTGTAGCTAAATAATGGTGTATCACAAGTATTTGTAGCTAAACCATTTGTTTCGCGTGGATTTGAAGCTAAGCCATCCACTTCGCATTAATTTGAAGCTAAATGATTTGTTTCGCATGGAATTGAAGCTACCTCGTTTGTTCCTCCAGCTTTTGAAGCTACATCATTTATATCGGAAGTATTTGAAGCTAAATCATATGTGTCGTATGTATTTGAAGCTGAACCTTCTACATCGCATTGATTTGAAGCTAAATCTGGTGTATCGCATGGATTGGAAGCTAAACCTTCTACATCGCATTGATTTGCAGGTAAATCATGTGTTTCGCATGGATTTGAAGCTAACTCGTTCGTTTCGCCTGCAGTTGAATCTACATCACTTATATCGCAAGTATTTGAAGCTGAATCATGTGTATCGCATGGATTTGAAGCTTACTCGTTTGATTAGTCTGCAATTGAAGCTCTATCACTTATACCCCAAGTGTTTGAAGCTAAATCATTTGATTCGCATGGATTTGAAGCTAAACCTTCTACATTGGATTGATTTGCAGCTAAATCATGTGTTTCGCATGGATTTGCAAGCTAACTAGTTCGTTGCGCATGCAGTTAAATCTAAATAACGTATATCACAAGTATTTGAAGCTAAACCATTTGTTTCTCATGGATTTGATGCTAACTCGTTTGTTTCGCATGGGTTTTGATGCTAAGCCTCCTAGAACGCACTGATTCGAAGCTAAATCATGTCTTTCGCATGGATTTGAAGCTAACTCGTTTTTTCCGCCTACATTTGAAGCTATATCATGTATATCACAAGTATTTGAAGCTAAATCATTTGATTCGCATGGATTTGAAGCTAAACCTGATACATCGCATTGATTTGAAGCTAAATCATGTGTTTCGCATGGATTTGAAGCTATCTCGTTTGTTCCTCCTGTTTTGAAGCTAAATCTAGTGTATCGCATGGATTTGAAGCTAATCATTCTACTTCGCATTGATTTGAAGCTAAATCATGCGTATCGCATGGATTTTCATGCTAACTCGTTTGATTCGTCTGCATTTGAAGCTATATCGCTTATATCCCAAGTGTTTGAAGCTAAATCATTTGTTTCACTCGGATTTGAAGCTAAACCATCTACATAGAATTGATTTGAAGCTAAATCTTGTGTTCCGCATGGATTTGGGGTTAACTCATTTGTCTCTCCTGCATTTGAAGCTATATCAATTATATCGCAAGTATCTTATAATAAATCATTTGTATCGCTTGGATTTGAAGCTAAACCTTCTACATGGCACTGATTTGAAGCTTAATCATGTGTTTCCCTTGGATATGAAGCTAAATCATGTGTTTCGCGCGGATGTGAAGCTACCTCGTTTGTTCCTCCTGTTTTTGAAGCTAAATCTAGTGTATCGCATGGATTTGAAGCTAAACCTTCTACATCGCATTGATTTTCAGGTAAATCATGTGTTTCGCATGGATTGAAGCTAACTCGTTCGTTTCGCCTACAGTTGCATCTACATCACTTATATCGCAAGTATTTGAAGCTGAATCATGTGTATCGCATGGATTTGAAGCTAACTCGTTTGATTAGTCTGGAATTGAAGCTATATTACTTATACCCCAAGTGTTTGAAGCTAAATCATTCGTTTCGCATGGATTTGAAGCTAAACCTTCTACATTGCATTTGATTTGCAGCTAAATCATGTGTTTCGCATGGATTTGAAGCTATCTAGTTCGGTGCGCATGCAGTTAAATCTAAATAACGTATATCACAAGTATTTGAAGCTAAACCATTTTTTCGCATGGATTTGAAGCTAAGCCTTCTACTTCGCATTAATTGGAAGCTAAATCACGTGTTTTGCATGGATTTGAAGCTAAACCTTCTACATCGCATTGATTTGAAGCTAAACCTTCTACATTCTATTGATCTGAAGCTAAACCTTCTACCTCATATTGATTTAAAGCTAAACCTTCTACATCGCATTGATTTGAAGCTAACTCGTTTGTTTCGCATGCAGTTGTAGCTAAATAATGTGTATCAGAAGTATTTGTAGCTAAACCATTTGTTTCGCATGGATTTGAAGCTAAGCCGTCTACTTCGCATTAATTTGAAGCTAAATGATTTGTTTCGCATGGAATTGAAGCTACCTCGTTTCTTCCTCCAGCTTTTGAAGCTATATCATTTATATCGGAAGTATTTGAAGCTAAATCATATGTGTCGTATGTATTTGAAGCTGAACCTTCTACATCGCATTGATTTGAAGCTAAATCTAGTGTATCGCATGGATTTGAAGCTAAACCTTCTACATCGCATTGATTTGAAGCTAAACCTTCTACATTCTATTGATCTGAAGCTAAATCTTCTACCTCTTATTGATTTGATGGAAAACCTTCTACATCGCATTGATTTGAAGCTAACTCATGTGTTTCGCATGGATTTGAAGCTAACTCGTTTGTTTCGCATGGGTTTTGATGCTAAGCCTCCTAGAACGCACTGATTTGAAGCTAAATCATGTTTTTCGCATGGATTTGAAGCTAACTCGTTTTTTCCGCCTGCATTTGAAGCTATATCACGTATATCACAAGTATTTGAAGCTAAATCATTTGATTCGCATGGATTTGAAGCTAAACCTTCTACATTGCATTGATTTGCAGCTAAATCATGTGTTTCGCATGGATTTGAAGCTAACTAGTTCGTTGCGCATGCAGTTAAATCTAAATAACGTATATCACAAGTATTTGAAGCTAAACCATTTTTTTCGCATGGATTTGAAGCTAAGCCTTCTACTTCGCATTAATTGGAAGCTAATCACGTGTTTTGCATGGATTTGAAGCTAAACCTTCTACATCGCATTGATTTGAAGCTAAACCTTCTACATTCTATTGATCTGAAGCTAAACCTACTAACTCATATTGATTTAAAGCTAAACCTTCTACATCGCATTGATTTGAAGCTAAATCGAGTGTTTCGCATGGATTTGAAGCTAACTCGTTTGTTTCGCATGCAGTTGTAGCTAAATAATGTGTATCACAAGTATTTGTAGCTAAACCATTTGTTTCGCATGGATTTGAAGCTAAGCCATCTACTTCGCATAATTTGAAGCTAAATGATTTGTTTCGCATGGAATTGAAGCTACCTCGTTTGTTCCTCCAGCTTTTGAAGCTATATCATTTATATCGGAAGTATTTGAAGCTAAATCATATGTGTCGTATGTATTTGAAGCTGAACCTTCTACATCGCATTGATTTGAAGCTAAATCTAGTGTATCGCATGGATTTGAAGCTAAACCTTCTACATCGCATTGATTTGCAGCTAAATCATGTGTTTCGCCTGGATTTGAAGCTAACTAGTTCGTTGCGCATGCAGTTAAATCTAAATAACGTATATCACAAGTATTTGAAGCTAAACCATTTGTTTCTCATGGATTTGAAGCTAAGCCTTCTACTTCGCATTAATTGGAAGCTAAATCACGTGTTTTGCATGGATTTGAAGCTAAACCTTCTACATCGCATTGATTTGAAGCTAAACCTCCTACATTCTATTGATCTGAAGCTAAACCTTCTACCTCTTATTGATTTGATGGAAAACCTTCTACATCGCATTGATTTAAAGCTAAATCATGTGTTTCGCATGGATTTGAAGCTAACTCGTTTGTTTCGCATGGGTTTTGATGCTAAGCCTCCTAGAACGCACTGATTTGAATCTAAATCATGTCTTTCGCATGGATTTGAAGCTAACTCGTTTTTTCCGCCTGCATTTGAAGCTATATCATGTATATCACAAGTATTTGAAGCTAAATCATTTGATTCGCATGGATTTGATGCTAAACCTGATACATCGCATTGATTGAAGCTAAATCATGTGTTTCGCATGGATTTGAAGCTAACTCGTTTGTTTCGCATGCAATTGTATCTAAATAATGTATATCACAAGTATTTGTAGCTAAACCATTTGTTTCGCATGGATTTGAAGCTAAACCTTCTACTTCGTATTGATTTGCAGCTAAATCATGTGTTTCGCCTGGATTTGAAGCTAACTCGTTCGTTTCCGCTGTATTTGAAGCTAGATCACGTATATCGCAAGTATTTGAAGCTAAATCATGTGTTTCGCTTGGATTTGAAGCTAAGCCTTCTACTTCGCATTGATTTGAAGCTAAATCATTTGTTTTGCATGGAATTGAAGCTACCTCGTTTGTTCCACCAGCTTTTGAAGCTATATCACTTATATCGGAAGTATTCGAAGCTAAATCATATGTGTCGTATGGATTTGAAGCTGAACCTTCTACATCGCATTGATTTGAAGCCAAATCTAGTGTATCGCATGATTTTGAAGCTAAACCTACTACATCGCATTGATTTGCAGCTATATCATGTGTATCGCGTGGATTTTTAAGCTAACTCGTTTGATTAGTCTGGAATTGAAGCTATATCACTTTTACCCCAAGTGTTTGAAGCTTAATCATTTGGTTCGCATGGATTTGAAGCTCAACCTCCTACATCGCATTGATTTGCAGCTAAATCATGTGTTTCGCATGGATTTGAAGCTAACTAGTTCGTTGCGCATGCAGTTAAATCTAAATAACGTATATCACAAGTATTTGAAGCTAACCATTTGTTTCGCATGATATTTAGAACCTAAGCCGTGTACTTCGAATGAAGGTAAATCATGTGTTACGCATGGATTTGAAGCTAAACCTTCTACATCGCATTGATTTGCAGCTAAATCATGTGTATCGCATGGATTTTTAATCTAACTCGTTTGATTCGTCTGCATTTGAAGCTATATCGCTTATACCCCAAGTGTTTGAAGCTAAATCATTTGTTTCGGATGGATTTGAAGGTAATCCTTCTACATCGCATTGATTGAAGCTAAATCATGTGTTTCGTATGGATTTGAAGCTAACTCGTTTGATTAGTCTGCATTTGAAGCTATATCACTTATACCCCAAGTGTTTGAAGCTAAATCATTTGTTTCGGATGGATTTGAAGGTAATCCTTCTACATCGCATTGATTTGAAGCTAAATCATGTGTTTCGTATGGATTTGAAGCTACCTCGTTTGTTCCTCCAGCTTTAGAAGCTATATCATTTATATCGGAAGTATTTCATGCTAAATCATATGTGTCGTATGTATTTGAAGCTGAAGCTTCTACATCGTATTGATTTGAAGCAAAATCTTGTGTATCGCATGGATTTGAAGCTATACTTTCTACATCGCATTGATTTCCAGCTGAATCATGTGTTTCGCATGGATTTGAAGCTAACTCGTTTTTTCCGCCTACATTTGAAGCTATATCATGTATATCACAAGTATTTGAAGCTAAACCATTTGTTTCGCATGGATTTGAAGCTAAGCCTTCTACTTCGAATTAATTGGAAGCTAAATCACGTGTTTTGCATGGATTTGAAGCTAATCCTTCTACATCGCATTGCTTTGAAGCTAAGTCATGTGTTTCGCATGGATTTGAAGTTAACTCGTTTGTTTCGCATGCAGTTGAAGCTAAATCATGTCTTTCACAAGTATTTGAAGATGAACCATTTGAATCGCATGGATTTGAACCTGATCCTTCTACTTCGCACTGATTTGCAGCTAAATAATGTGTTTCGCATGGATTTGAAGCTAAACCTTCTACATCCCATGGATTTGAAGCTAAATCATGTGTTTGGCATGGTTTTGAAGCTAAACCTCCTACATCGCATTGATTTGCTGCTGAATCATGTGTTCCGCATGCATTTGAAGCTAACTCGTTCGTTTCGCCTGTATTTGAAGCTATATCACTTATATCGCAAGTATTTGAAGCTGAATCTTTCGTTTCGCATGAATTTAAAGCTATGCCATCTACTTCGCATTGATTTGAAGCTAAATCATTTGTTTCGCATGGAATTGAAGCTACCTCGTTTGTTCCTCCAGCTTTTGAAGCTATATCATTTATATCGGAAGTATTCGAAGCTAAATCATATGTGTCGTATGGATTTGAAGCAGAACCTTCTACATCGCATTGATTTGAAGCCAAATCTAGTGTATCGCATGATTTTGAAGCTAAACCTACTACATCGCATTGATTTGCAGCTATATCATGTGTATCGCGTGGATTTTTAAGCTAACTCGTTTGATTAGTCTGCATTTGAAGCTATATCACTTTTACCCCAAGTGTTTGAAGCTTAATCATTTGGTTCGCATGGAATTGAAGCTACCTCGTTTGTTCCTCCTGCTTTTGAAGCTATATCACTTATATCGCATGGATTTGAAGCTGAACCTACTACATCGTATTGATTTGAAGCTAAATCATGTGTATCGCATGGTTTTGAAGCTAACTCGTTTGTTTCGCATGCAGTTGTAGCTAAATAATGTATATCACAAGTATTTGTAGCTAAACCATTTGTTTCGCATGGATTTGAAGCTAAGCCATCTACTTCGCATTGATTTGAAGCTAAATCATTTGTTTCGCATGGACTTGAAGCTAACTCGTTTGTTCCGCCTGCATTTGAAGCTATATCATGTATATCACAAGTATTAGAAGCTAAATCATTTGATTCGCATGGATTTGAAGCTAAACCTACTACATCGCATTGATTTGAAGCTAAATCTAGTGTATCGCATGGTTTTGAAGCTAACTCGTTTGTTTCGCATGCAGTTGTAGCTAAATAATGTATATCACAAGTATTTGTAGCTAAACCATTTGTTTCGCATGGATTTGAAGCTAAGCCATCTACTTCGCATTGATTTGAAGCTAAATCATTTGTTTCGCATGGATTTGAAGCTAACTCGTTTGTTCCGCCTGCATTTGAAGCTATATCATGTATATCACAAGTATTTGAAGCTAAATCATTTGTTTCGCATGGATTTGAAAGTAAACCTTCTACATCGCATTGATTTGAAGCTAAATCATGTGTTTCGCATGGATTTGAAGGTAACTCATTTGACTCTCCTGCATTTGAAGCTATATCACTTATATCGCAAGAATCTGAAGCAAAATGATTGGTTTCGGGGGATTTGAAGCTAAACCTTCTACATCGCATTGATTTAAGCTAAATCATGTGTATCGCATGCATTTGAAGCTAACTCGTTTGTTCCGCATGCAGTTCAAGATAAATCATGTTTATCAAAAGTATCTGATTCTAAACTACTTGTTTCGCAAGAATATGAAGCTTAACGATGTGCTTATCATGAATTTGAAGCTAAATCATGTGTTTCGCGTGGATTTGAAGCTAACTCGTTCGTTTCGCATGCAGTTGTAGCTAAATAATGTATATCACAAGTATTTACAGCTAAACCATTTGTTTCGCATGGATTTGAAGCTAAACACTCTACATCGCATTGATTTGAAGCTAAACCTTCTACATTCTATTGATCTGAAGCTAAACCTTCTACCTCTTATTGATTTGAAGCTAAACCTTCTACATCGCATTGATTTGAAGCTGAATCGAGTGTTTCGCATGGATTTGAAGCTAACTCGTTTGTTTCACATGCAGTTGTAGCTAAATAATGTATATCACAAGTATTTGTAGCTAAACCATTTGTTTCGCATGGATTTGAAGCTAAACCTTCTAATTCGTATTGATTTGCAGCTGAATCATTTGTTTCGCATGGAATTGAGGCTACCTCGTTTGTTCCTCCTGCTTTTCAAGCTATATCACTTATATCGCATGGATTTGAAGCTGAACCTACCACATCGTATTGATTTGAAGCTAAATCATGTGTATCGCATTGATTTGAAGCTAAACCTTATACATCGCATTGATTTGAAGCTAAATCGTGTGTTTCGCATGGATTTGAAGCTAACTCGTTTGTTTCGCATGCAGTTGTAGCTAAATAATGTATATCACAAGTATTTGTAGCTAAACCATTTGTTGCGCATGGATTTGAAGCTAAGCCATCTACTTCGCATTCATTTGAAGCTAAATCATTTGTTTCGCATGGATTTGAAGCTAACTCGTTTGTTCCGCCTGCATTTGAAGCTATATCATGTATATCACAAGTATTTGAAGCTAAATCGTTTGATTCGCATGGATTTGAAGCTAAACCTTCTACATCGCATTGATTTGAAGCTAAATCTAGTGTATCGCATGGTTTTGAAGCTAACTCGTTTGTTTCGCATGCAGTTGTAGCTAAATAATGTATATCACAAGTATTTGTAGCTAAACAATTTGTTTCGCATGGATTTGAAGCTACCTCGTTTGTTCCTCCTGCTTTTGAAGCTATATCACTTATATCGCATGGATTTGATGCTGAACCTACTACATCGTATTGATTTGAAGCTAAATCATGTGTATCGCATGGATTTGAAGCTAAACCTCATCGCATTGATTTGAAGCTAAATCATGAGTTTCGCATGGATTTGCAGCTAACTCGTTTGTTTCGCATGCAGTTGAAGCTAAATCATGTCTTTCACAAGTATTTGAAGATGAACCATTTGAATCGCATGGATTTGAACCTGAGCCTTCTACATAGCACTGATTTGCAACTAAATAATACGTTTCGCATGGATTTGAAGCTAAGCCATCTACTTCGCATTGATTTGAAGCTAAATCATTTGTTTCGCATGTAATTGAAGCTACCTCGTTTGTTCCTCCAGCTTTTGAAGCTATATCATTTATATCGGAAGTATTTGAAGCTAAATCATGTGTTTCGCATTGGTTTGAAGCTAACTCGTTTGTTTCGCATGGGTTTTGATGCTAAGCCTCCTAGAACGCACTGATTTGAAGCTATATCATGTCTTTCGCATGGATTTGAATCTAACTCGTTTTTTCCGCCTGCATTTGAAGCTATACCATGTATATCACAAGTATTTGAAGCTAAATCATTTGATTCGCATGGATTTGAAGCTAAACCTTCTACTTCACATTGATTTGAAGCTAAATCATATGTTTCGCATGGATTCGAAGCTAACTCGTTTGTTCCTCCTGCTTTTGAAGCTAAACCATGTATACCACAAATGTTTCTAACTAAACCATTTGTTTCGCATTGATTTGAAGCTAAATCATGTGTTTCTCTTGGATTTGAAGTTAACTCATTTGTTTCGCTTGCATTTGAAGCAATTTCATTAATACGGCAAGTATTTGAAGCTAAATCATTTGTTTCACATGGATTTGAAGCTAACTCGTTTGTTCCGCCTGCATTTGAAGCTATATCATGTATATCACAAGTATTTGAAGCTAAATCGTTTGATTCGCATGGATTTGAAGCTAAACCTTCTACATCGCATTGATTTGAAGCTAAATCTAGTGTATCGCATGGTTTTGAAGCTAACTCGTTTGTTTCGCATGCAGTTGTAGCTAAATAATGTATATCACAAGTATTTGTAGCTAAACCATTTGTTTCGCATGGATTTGAAGCTAAGCCATCTACTTCGCATTGATTTGAAGCTAAATCATTTGTTTCGCATGGATTTGAAGCTAACTCGTTTTTTCCCGCCTGCATTTGAAGCTACATCATGTATATCACAAGTATTTGAAGCTAAATCGTTTGATTCGCATGGATTTGAAGCTAAACCTTCTACATCGCATGGATTTGAAGCTAAATCATGTGTTTCGCATGGATTTGAAGCTAACTCGTTTGTTTCGCATGCAGTTGAAGCTAAATCATGTCTTTCACAAGTATTTGAAGATGAACCATTTGAATCGAATGGATTTGAACCTGACCCTTCTACATCGAACTGATTTGCAGCTAAATAATATGTTTCGCATGGATTTGAAGCTAAACCTTCTACATCCCATGGATTTGAAGCTAAGTCATGTGTTTGGCATGGATTTGAAGCTAAACCTTCTACATCGCATTGATTTGCAGCTGAATCATGTGTATCGCATGGATTTTAAGCTAACTCGTTCGTTTCGCCTGTATTTGAAGCTATATCACTTATATCGCAAGTATTTGAAGCTGAATCTTTCGTTTCGCATGAATTTGAAACTAAGCCTTCTACTTCGTATTTATTTGAAGCTAAATCATGTGTTTCGCATGGATTTGAAGCTAACTCGTTTGTTTCGCATGGGTATTGATGCTAAGCCTCCTAGAACGCACTGATTTGAAGCTATATCATGTCTTTCGCATGGATTTGAATCTAACTCGTTTTTTCCGCCTGCATTTGAAGCTATACCATGTATATCACAAGTATTTGAAGCTAAATCATTTGATTCGCATGGATTTGAAGCTAAACCTTCTACTTCACATTGATTTGAAGCTAAATCATATGTTTCGCATGGATTCGAAGCTAACTCGTTTGTTCCTCCTGCTTTTGAAGCTAAACCATGTATACCACAAATGTTTCTAACTAAACCATTTGTTTCGCATTGATTTGAAGCTAAATCATGTGTTTCTCTTGGATTTGAAGTTAACTCATTTGTTTCGCTTGCATTTGAAGCAATTTCATTAATACGGCAAGTATTTGAAGCTAAATCATTTGTTTCACATGGATTTGAAGCTAACTCGTTTGTTTCGCATGCAGTTGAAGCTAAGACATGTATATCACAAGTATTTGAAGCTAAACCATTTGTTGCGAATGGATTTGAATCTAAGCCTTCAACTTCGCATTGTTTTGAAGGTAAATCATGTGTTTCGCATGGTCTTGAAGCTAACTCGTTTGTTTCGCCTGCATTGAAGCTACCTCATGTATATCACAAGTGTCTGAAGCTAAGCCATTTGTTCCGCATGGATTAGAAGCCAAGCCATCTACTTCGCAATGGTTTGCAGCTAAATCATGTGTTTCACATGGATTTGTAGCTAACTAGTTTGTTTCGCATGCAGTTGAAGCTAAATCATGTATATCACAAGTATTTGAAGCCAAACCATTTGTTCCGCATGAATTTGAAGTTAAGCTTTCCACTTCGCATTGATTAGAAGCTAAATCATGTGTTTCGCATGGATTTGGAGCTAACTCGTTTGTTTCGCATGCAGTTGTATATAAATAATGTATATTACAAGTATATATAGCTAATAGCTAAACCATTTGTTTCGCATGGATTTGAAGCTAAACCTTCTACATCGCATTGATTTGAAGCTAAACCTTCTACATTCTATTGATCTGAAGCTAAACCTACTACCTCTTATTGATTTGAATCTAAACCTTCTACATCGCATTGATTTGAAGCTAAATCGAGTGTTTCGAATGGATTTGAAGCTAACTCGTTTATTTCGCATGCAGTTGTAGCTACATAATGTATATCACAAGTATTTGTAGCTAAACCATTTGTTTCGCATGGATTTGAAGCTAAACCTTCTACTTCGTATTGATTTGCAGCTAAATCATTTGTTTCGCATGGTATTGAAGCTACCTCGTTTGTTCCTCCTGCTTTTGCAGCTATATCACTTATATCGCATGGATTTGAAGCTGAACCTACTACATCGTATTGATTTGAAGTTAAATCATGTGTATCGCATGGATTTGAAGCTAAACCTTATACATCGCATTGATTTGAAGCAAAATCATGAGTTTGGCATGGATTTGAAGCTAACTCGTTCGTTTCGCCTGCAGTTGAACCTAGATCACTTATATGGCAAGTATTTGAAGCTGAATCATGTGTATCGCGTGGATTTTGAAGCTAACTCGTTTGATTAGTCTGCATTTGAAGCTAACTCGTTCGTTTTGCCTGCAGTTGAATCTACATCACTTTTATCGCAAGTATTTGAAGCTGAATCATGTGTATCGCATGGATTTGAAGCTAACTCGTTTGATTAGTCTGCATTTGAAGCTATATCACTTATACCCCAAGTGTTTGAAGCTAAATCATGTGTTTCGCATAGATTTGAAGCTAAACCTTCTACATCGCATTGATTTACAACTAAATCATGTGTTTCGCATGGATTTGAAGCTAACTAGTTCGTTGCGCATGCAGTTAAATCTAAATAACGTATATCACAAGTATTTGAAGCTAAACCATTTGTTTCGCATGGATTTGAAGCTAAGCCTTCTACTTCGCATTAATTGGAAGCTAAATCACGTGTTTTGGATGGATTTGAAGCTAAACCTTCTACATCGCATTGATTTGAAGCTAAATCATGTGTATCGCATGGATTTGAAGCTAACTCATTTGTTTCGCATGCAGTTGAAGCTAAATCATGTCTTTCACAAGTATTTGAAGATGAACCATTTGAATCGCATGGATTTGAACCTGATCCTTTTACTTCGCACTGATTTGCAGCTAAATAATGTGTTTCGCATGGATTTGAAGCTAAACCTTCTACATCCCATGGATTTGAAGCTAACTAGTTCGTTGCGCATGCAGTTAAATCTAAATAACGTATATCACAAGTATTTGAAGCTAAACCATTTGTTTCGCATGGATTTGAAGCTAACTCGTCCGTTTCGCCTGTATTTGAAGCTATATCACTTATATCGCAAGTATTTGAAGCTGAATCTTTCGTTTCGCATGAATTTAAAGCTAAGCCTTCGACTTCGTATTGATTTGAAGCTAAATCATGTGTTTCGCATGGATTTGAAGCTAACTCGTTTGTTTCGCATGGGTTTTGATGCTAAGCCGCCTAGAACGCACTGATTTGAAGCTAAATCATGTCTTTCGCATGGATTTGAAGCTAAACCTTATACATCGCATTGATTTGAAGCTACATCATGTGTTTCGCATGGATTTGAAGCTAACTTGTTTGTTTCGCATGCAGTTGTAGCTAAATAATGTATATCCCAAGTATTTGTAGCTAAACCATTTGTTTCGCATGGATTTGAAGCTAAGCCATCTACTTCGCATTGATTTGAAGCTAAATCATTTGTTGCGCATGGAATTGAAGCTACCTCGTTTGTTCCTCCAGCTTTTGAAGCTATATCATTTATATCGGAAGTATTTGATGCTAAATCATATGTGTCGTATGTATTTGAAGCTGAACCTTCTACATCGCATTGATTTGAAGCTAAATCTAGTGTATGGCATAGATTTGAAGCTATACCTTCTACATCGCATTGATTTGCAGCTAAATCATGTGTTTCGCATGGATTTGAAGCTAACTCGTTCGTTTCGCCTGCATGTGAATCTACATCACTTATATCGCAAATATTTGAAGCTGAATCATGTGTATCGCGAGGATTTTGAAGCTAACTCGTTTGTTTCGCATGCAGTTGTAGCTAAATAATGTATATCACAAGTATTTGTAGCTAAACCGTTTTTTTCGCATGGAATTGAAGCTAACTCGTTTGTTTCGCATGCAGTTGTAGCTAAATAATGTATATCACAAGTATTTGTAGCTAAACCATTTGTTTCGCATGGATTTGAAGCTAAGCCATCTACTTCGCATTGATTTGAAGCTAAATCATTTGTTTCGCATGGAATTGAAGCTACCTCGTTTGTTCCTCCAGCTTTTGAAGCTATATCATTTATATCGGAAGTATTTGATGCTAAATCATATGTGTCTTATGTATTTGAAGCTGAACCTTCTACATCGCATTGATTTGCAGCTAAATCATGTGTTTCGCATGGATTTGAAGCTAACTCGTTCGTTTCGCCTGCAGTTGAATCTACATCACTTATATCGCAAGTATTTGAAGCTGAATCAAGTGTATCGCGTGGATTTTGAAGCTAACTCGTTTGATTAGTCTGCATTTGAAGCTATATCACTTATACCCCAAGTGTTTGAAGCTAAATCATTTGTTTCGCATGGATTTGAAGTTAAACCTTCTACATCCCATGGATTTGATGCTAAATCATGTGTTTGACATGGATTTGTAGCTAAACCTTCTACATCGCATTGATTTGCAGCTGAATCATGTGTTTCGCGTGGATTTGAAGCTAACTCGTTCGTTTTGCCTGCAGTTGAATCTACATCACTTTTATCGCAAGTATTTATAGCTGAATCATGTATATCATAAGTATCTGCGGCTAAACAATTTGTTTCGCATGCAGTTGAAGCTAAATCATGTACATCACAAGTACTTGAAGTTAACCGTTTGAATCGCATTGATTTGATGCTAAACCTTCTACATCGCATCGATTTGAAGCTAAAACATGTGTTTCGTATGGATTTGAAGCTAACTCGTTTGTTTTTCCTGCTTTTGAACCTACTTCATTTATATCGCAAGTATTTGAAGCTAACTCGTTTGTTTCGCATACATTTGAATCTGCATCCCTTATATTCGCAAGTATTTGACGTTAAATCATTATTTTCGCATGGATTTGAAGCTAAGCCTTCTACTTCGCATTGGTTGGATCCTAAATCACGTGTTTTGCATGGTTTTGAAGCTAAGCCTTCTATATCGCATTGATTTGAAGCTAAATCATGTGTTTCGTTTGGATTTGAAGCTAAACCTTCTACATAGCATTGATTTGAAGCTTAATCATGTGTTTTGCATGGATTTGAAGATAAATCATGCGATTCGCAAGGATTTGAAGCTAACCCTTCTACTTCGCATTGATTCGAATGCAAATAATATGTTTCGCATGGATTTGAAGCTAACTCGTTCGTTGCGCATGCAGTTAATTCTATATAACGTATATCACAAGTATTTGTAGCTAAACCATTTGTTTTGCATGGATTTGAAGCTAAGCCATCTACTTCGCATTGATTTGAAGCTAAATCATATGTTTCGCATGTAATTGAAGCTACCTCGTTTGTTCCTCCAGCTTTTGAAGCTATATCATTTATATCGGAAGTATTTGAAGCTAAATAATATGTGTCGTATGTATTTGAAGCTGAACCTTCTACATCGCATTGATTTGAAGCTAAATCATGTGTTTCGCATGGATTTGAAGCTAACTCGTTTGTTTCGCATGCAGTTGTAGCTAAATAATGTATGTCACAAGTATTTGTAGCTAAACCATTTGTTTCGAATGGACTTGAAGCTAAGCCATCTACTTCGCATTGATTTGAAGCTAAATCATTTGTTTCGCATGGAATTGTAGCTACCTCGTTTGTTCCTCCAGCTTTTGAAGCTATATCATTTATATCGGAAGTATTTGAAGCTAAATAATATGTGTCGTATGTATTTGAAGCTGAACCTTCTACATCGCATTGATTTGAAGCTAAATCTAGTGTATCGCATGGATTTGAAGCTAACTCGTTTTTTCCGTCTGCATTTGAAGCTATATCATGTATATCACAAGTATTTGAAGCTAAATCATTTGATTCGCATGCATTTGAAGCTAAACCTTCTACATCGCATTGGTTTGAAGCTAAATCATGAGTTTCACATGGATTTGAAGCTAACTCGTTCGTTTCGCCTGCAGTTGAATCTACATTACTTATATCGCAAGTATTTGAAGCTGAATCATGTGTATCGCGTGGATTTTGAAGCTAACTCGTTTGATTAGTCTGCATTTGAAGCTATATCACTTAAACCCCAAGTGTTTGAAGCTAAATCATTTGTTTCGCATGGATTTCAAGCTAAACCTTATACATCGCATTGATTTGCAGCTAAATCATGTGTTTCGCATGGATTTGAAGCTAACTCGTTCGTTTCGCCTGCAGTTGTATCTACATCACTTATATCGCAAGTATTTGAAGCTGAATCATGTGTATCGCGTGGATTTTGAAGCTAACTCGTTTGATTAGTCTGCATTTGAAGCTATATCACTTATACCCCAAGTTTTTGAAGCTAAACCATTTGTTTCGCATGGATTTGAAGCTAAACCTTATACATCGCATTGATTAGAAGCTAACTCATGTATTTCGCATGGAATTGAAGCTACCTCGTTTGTTCCTCCAGCTTTTGAAGCTATATCATTTATATCGAAAGTATTGGAAGCTAAATCATATGTGTCGTATGTATTTGAAGCTGAACCTTCTACATCGCATTGATTTGAAGCTAAATCTAGTGTATCGCATGGATTTGAAGCTAACTCGTTTGTTTCGCATGGGTTTTGATGCTAAGCCTTCTAGAAGGCACTGATTTGAAACTAAATCATGTCTTTCGCATGGATTTGAAGCTAACTCGTTTTTTCCGTCTGCATTTGAAGCTATATCATGTATATCACAAGTATTTGAAGCTAAATCATTTGATTCGCATGGATTTGAAGCTAAACCTTCTACATCGCATTGGTTTGAAGCTAAATCGTGAGTTTCACATGGATTTGAAGCTAACTCGTTCGTTCCGCCTGCAGTTGAATCTACATTACTTATATCGCAAGTATTTGAAGCTGAATCATGTGTATCGCGTGGATTTTGAAGCTAACTCGTTTGATTAGTCTGCATTTGAAGCTATATCACTTATACCCCAAGTGTTTGAAGCTAAATCATTTGTTTCGCATGGATTTCAAGCTAAACCTTATACATCGCATTGATTTGCAGCTAAATCATGTGTTTCGCATGGATTTGAAGCTAACTCGTTCGTTTCGCCTGCAGTTGTATCTACATCACTTATATCGCAAGTATTTGAAGCTGAATCATGTGTATCGCGAGGATTTTGAAGCTAACTCGTTTGATTAGTCTGCATTTGAAGCTATATCACTTATACCCCAAGTGTTTGAAGCTAAACCATTTGTTTCGCATGGATTTGAAGCTAAACCTTATACATCGCATTGATTTGAAGCTAACTCATGTGTTTCGCATGGAAATGAAGCTACCTCGTTTGTTCCTCCAGCTTTTGAAGCTATATCATTTATATCGAAAGTATTTGAAGCTAAATCATATGTGTCGTATGTATTTGAAGCTGAACCTTCTACATCGCATTGATTTGAAGCTAAATCTAGTGTATCGCATGGATTTGAAGCTAACTCGTTTGTTTCGCATGGGTTTTGATGCTAAGCCTCCTAGAAGACACTGATTTGAAGCTAAATCATGTCTTTCGCATGGATTTGAAGCTAACTCGCTTTTTCCGTCTGCATTTGAAGCTATATCATGTATATCACAAGTATTTGAATCTAAATCATTTGATTCGCATGGATTTGAAGCTAAACCTTCTACATCGCATTGATTTGCAGCTAAATCATGTGTTTCGCATGGATTTGAAGCTAACTCGTTCGTTTCGCCTGCAGTTGTATCTACATCACTTATATCGCAAGTATTTGAAGCTGAATCATGTGTATCGCGAGGATTTTGAAGCTAACTCGTTTGATTAGTCTGCATTTGAAGCTATATCACTTATACCCCAAGTGTTTGAAGCTAAACCATTTGTTTCGCATGGATTTGAAGCTAAACCTTATACATCGCATTGATTTGAAGCTAACTCATGTGTTTCGCATGGAAATGAAGCTACCTCGTTTGTTCCTCCAGCTTTTGAAGCTATATCATTTATATCGAAAGTATTTGAAGCTAAATCATATGTGTCGTATGTACTTGAAGCTGAACCTTCTACATCGCATTGATTTGAAGCTAAATCTAGTGTATCGCATGTATTTGAAGCTAACTCGTTTGTTTCGCATGGGTTTTGATGCTAAGCCTCCTAGAAGGCACTGATTTGAAGCTAAATCATGTCTTTCGCATGGATTTGAAGCTAACTCGCTATTTCCGTCTGCATTTGAAGCTATATCATGTATATCACAAGTATTTGAAGCTAAATCATTTGATTCGCATGGATTTGAAGCTAAACCTTCTACATCGCATTGGTTTGAAGCTAGATCATGTGTTTCGCATGGATTTGAAGCTAAATCGTTCGTTTCGCCTGCAGTTGAATCTACATTACTTATATCGCAACTATTTGAAGCTGAATAATGTGTATCGCGTGGATTTTGAAGCTAACTCGTTTGATTAGTATGCATTTGAAGCTATATCACTTATACCCCAAGTGTTTGAAGCTCAATCATGTGTTTCGCATGGATTTGAAGCTAACTCGTTCGTTTCTCCTGCAGTTGAATCTACATCACTTATATCGCAAGTATTTGAAGCTGAATCATGTGTATCGCGTGGATTTTGAAGCTAACTCGTTTGGTTAGTCTGCATTTGAAGCTATATCACTTATACCCCAAGTGTTTGAAGCTAAATCATTTGTTTCGCATGGTTTTGAAGCTAATCCTTATACATCGCATTGATTTGAAGCTAAATCATGTGTTTCGCATGGATTTGAAGCTAAATCTAGCGTATCGCATGGATTTGAAGCTATACTTTCTACATCGCATTGATTTGCAGCTAAATCATGTGTTTCGTATGGATTTGAAGCTACCTCGTTTGTTCCTCCAGTTTTAGAAGCTATATCATTTATATCGGAAGTATTTCATGCTAAATCATATGTGTCGTATGTATTTGAAGCTGAAGCTTCTACATCGTATTGATTTGAAGCAAAATCTAGTGTATCGCATGGATTTGAAGCTATACTTTCTACATCGCATTGATTTCCAGCTGAATCATGTGTTTCGCATGGATATGAAGCTAACTCGTTTTTTCCGCCTACATTTGAAGCTATATCATGTATATCACAAGTATTTGAATCTAAACCATTTGTTTCGCATGGATTTGAAGCTAAGCCTTCTACTTCGAATTAATTGGAAGCTAAATCACGTGTTTTGCATGGATTTGAAGCTAATCCTTCTACATCGCATTGCTTTGAAGCTAAGTCATGTGTTTCGCATGGATTTGAAGCTAACTCGTTTGTTTCGCATGCAGTTGTAGCTAAATAAAGTATATCACAAGTATTTGTAGCTAAACCATTTGTTTCGCATGGATTTGAAGCTAAGCCATCTACTTCGCATTGATTTGAAGCTAAATCATTTGTTTCGCATGGAATTGAAGCTACCTCGTTTGTTCCTCCAGCTTTTGATTCAATATCATTTATTTCGGAAGTATTTGAAGCTAAATCATATGTGTCGTATGTATTTGAAGCTGAACCTTCTACATCGCATTGATTTGAAGCTAAATCTAGTGTATCGCATGGATTTGAGGCTAAACCTTCTACATCGCATTAATTTGCAGCTAAATCATGTGTTTCGCCTGGATTTGAAGCTAACTCG
This sequence comes from Megalopta genalis, assembly GCF_051020955.1. NCBI lineage: Eukaryota > Metazoa > Arthropoda > Insecta > Hymenoptera > Halictidae > Megalopta > Megalopta genalis. The sequence goes on along the minus strand of NW_027476721.1, from coordinate 24,346 downwards.
TTCGTTTCGCCTCCAGTTGAACCTACATCACTTATATCGCAAGTATTTGAAGCTGAATCATGTGTATCGCGTGGATTTTGAAGCTAACTCGTTTGATTAGTCTGCATTTGAAGCTATATCACTTATACCCCAAGTGTTTGAAGCTAAATCATTTGTTTCGCATGGATTTGAAGCTAAACCTTCTACATCCCATGGATTTAATGCTAAATCATGTGTTTGCCATGGATTTGAAGCTAAACCTTCTACATCGCATTGATTTGCAGCTGAATCATCTGTTTCGCATGCATTTGAAGCTAAATCATGTGTTTCGCATGGATTTGTAACTAACTCGTTTGTTTCGCATGGGTTTTGATGCTAAGCCTCCTAGAACGCACTGATTTGAAGCTAAATAATGTCTTTCGCGTGGGTTTGAAGCTAAATCGTTTTTTCCGCCTGCATTTGAAGCTCTTTCATTTATACCACAAGTATTTGAAGCTAAATCATTCGTTTGGCATGGATTTGAAGCTAAGCCTTCTACTTCGCTTTGATTTGAAGCCGAATCATGTGTTTCGCATGGATTTGAAGCTAACTCGTTTGTTCCTCCTGCTTTTGAAGCTAAATCATATGTGTCGTATGTATTTGAAGCTGAACCTTCTACATCGCATTGATTTGATGTTAAATCTAGTGTATCGCATGGCTTTGAAGCTAAACATTCTACATCGCATTGATTTGCAGCTAAATCATGTGTTTCGCATGGATTTGAAGCTAACTCGTTCGTTTCGCCTGCAGTTGTATCTACATCACTTATATCGCAAGTATTTGAAGCTGAATCATGTGTATCGCGTGGATTTTGAAGCTAACTCGTTTGATTAGTCTGCATTTGAAGCTATATCACTTATATCGCAAGTATCTGATGCTAAATCATTTGTTTCGCATGGATTTGAAGCTAAACCTTCTACATGGCATTGATTTGAAGCTATACCTTCTACTTCGCATGGATTTGAAGCTAAACCTTCTACTTCGTATTGATTTGCAGCTAAATCATTTGTTTCGCATGGAATTGAAGCTACCTCTTTTGTTCCTCCTGCTTTTGAAGCTAAATCATATGTGTCGTATGTATTTGAAGCTGAACCTTCTACATCGCATTGATTTGATGCTAAATCTAGTGTTTCGCATGGATTTGAAGCTAAGCCATCTACTTTGCATTGATTTGCAGCTAAATCATGTGTTTCGCATGGATTTGAAGCTAACCCGTTCGTTTCGCCTGCAGTTGTATCTACATCACTTATATCGCAAGTATTTGAAGCTGAATCATGTGTATCGCGTGGATTTTGAAGCTAACTCGTTTGATTAGTCTGCATTTGAAGCTATATCACTTATACCCCAAGTGTTTGAAGCTAAATCATTTGTTTCGCATGGTTTTGAAGCTAATCCTTATACATCGCATTGATTTGAAGCTAAATCATGTGTTTCGCATGGATTTGAAGCTAACTCGTTTGTTTCGCATGCAGCTGTAGCTAAATAAAGTATATCACAAGTATTTGAAGCTAAACCATTTGTTTCGCATGGATTTGAAGCTAACTCGTCCGTTTCGCCTGTATTTGAAGCTATATCACTTATATCGCAAGTATTTGAAGCTGAATCTTTCGTTTCGCATGAATTTAAAGCTAAGCCTTCGACTTCGTATTGATTTGAAGCTAAATCATGTGTTTCGCATGGATTTGAAGCTAACTCGTTTGTTTCGCATGGGTTTTGATGCTAAGCCGCCTAGAACGCACTGATTTGAAGCTAAATCATGTCTTTCGCATGGATTTGAAGCTAAACCTTATACATCGCATTGATTTGAAGCTACATCATGTGTTTCGCATGGATTTGAAGCTAACTTGTTTGTTTCGCATGCAGTTGTAGCTAAATAATGTATATCCCAAGTATTTGTAGCTAAACCATTTGTTTCGCATGGATTTGAAGCTAAGCCATCTACTTCGCATTGATTTGAAGCTAAATCATTTGTTGCGCATGGAATTGAAGCTACCTCGTTTGTTCCTCCAGCTTTTGAAGCTATATCATTTATATCGGAAGTATTTGATGCTAAATCATATGTGTCGTATGTATTTGAAGCTGAACCTTCTACATCGCATTGATTTGAAGCTAAATCTAGTGTATGGCATAGATTTGAAGCTATACCTTCTACATCGCATTGATTTGCAGCTAAATCATGTGTTTCGCATGGATTTGAAGCTAACTCGTTCGTTTCGCCTGCATGTGAATCTACATCACTTATATCGCAAATATTTGAAGCTGAATCATGTGTATCGCGAGGATTTTGAAGCTAACTCGTTTGTTTCGCATGCAGTTGTAGCTAAATAATGTATATCACAAGTATTTGTAGCTAAACCGTTTTTTTCGCATGGAATTGAAGCTAACTCGTTTGTTTCGCATGCAGTTGTAGCTAAATAATGTATATCACAAGTATTTGTAGCTAAACCATTTGTTTCGCATGGATTTGAAGCTAAGCCATCTACTTCGCATTGATTTGAAGCTAAATCATTTGTTTCGCATGGAATTGAAGCTACCTCGTTTGTTCCTCCAGCTTTTGAAGCTATATCATTTATATCGGAAGTATTTGATGCTAAATCATATGTGTCTTATGTATTTGAAGCTGAACCTTCTACATCGCATTGATTTGCAGCTAAATCATGTGTTTCGCATGGATTTGAAGCTAACTCGTTCGTTTCGCCTGCAGTTGAATCTACATCACTTATATCGCAAGTATTTGAAGCTGAATCAAGTGTATCGCGTGGATTTTGAAGCTAACTCGTTTGATTAGTCTGCATTTGAAGCTATATCACTTATACCCCAAGTGTTTGAAGCTAAATCATTTGTTTCGCATGGATTTGAAGTTAAACCTTCTACATCCCATGGATTTGATGCTAAATCATGTGTTTGACATGGATTTGTAGCTAAACCTTCTACATCGCATTGATTTGCAGCTGAATCATGTGTTTCGCGTGGATTTGAAGCTAACTCGTTCGTTTTGCCTGCAGTTGAATCTACATCACTTTTATCGCAAGTATTTATAGCTGAATCATGTATATCATAAGTATCTGCGGCTAAACAATTTGTTTCGCATGCAGTTGAAGCTAAATCATGTACATCACAAGTACTTGAAGTTAACCGTTTGAATCGCATTGATTTGATGCTAAACCTTCTACATCGCATCGATTTGAAGCTAAAACATGTGTTTCGTATGGATTTGAAGCTAACTCGTTTGTTTTTCCTGCTTTTGAACCTACTTCATTTATATCGCAAGTATTTGAAGCTAACTCGTTTGTTTCGCATACATTTGAATCTGCATCCCTTATATTCGCAAGTATTTGACGTTAAATCATTATTTTCGCATGGATTTGAAGCTAAGCCTTCTACTTCGCATTGGTTGGATCCTAAATCACGTGTTTTGCATGGTTTTGAAGCTAAGCCTTCTATATCGCATTGATTTGAAGCTAAATCATGTGTTTCGTTTGGATTTGAAGCTAAACCTTCTACATAGCATTGATTTGAAGCTTAATCATGTGTTTTGCATGGATTTGAAGATAAATCATGCGATTCGCAAGGATTTGAAGCTAACCCTTCTACTTCGCATTGATTCGAATGCAAATAATATGTTTCGCATGGATTTGAAGCTAACTCGTTCGTTGCGCATGCAGTTAATTCTATATAACGTATATCACAAGTATTTGTAGCTAAACCATTTGTTTTGCATGGATTTGAAGCTAAGCCATCTACTTCGCATTGATTTGAAGCTAAATCATATGTTTCGCATGTAATTGAAGCTACCTCGTTTGTTCCTCCAGCTTTTGAAGCTATATCATTTATATCGGAAGTATTTGAAGCTAAATAATATGTGTCGTATGTATTTGAAGCTGAACCTTCTACATCGCATTGATTTGAAGCTAAATCATGTGTTTCGCATGGATTTGAAGCTAACTCGTTTGTTTCGCATGCAGTTGTAGCTAAATAATGTATGTCACAAGTATTTGTAGCTAAACCATTTGTTTCGAATGGACTTGAAGCTAAGCCATCTACTTCGCATTGATTTGAAGCTAAATCATTTGTTTCGCATGGAATTGTAGCTACCTCGTTTGTTCCTCCAGCTTTTGAAGCTATATCATTTATATCGGAAGTATTTGAAGCTAAATAATATGTGTCGTATGTATTTGAAGCTGAACCTTCTACATCGCATTGATTTGAAGCTAAATCTAGTGTATCGCATGGATTTGAAGCTAACTCGTTTTTTCCGTCTGCATTTGAAGCTATATCATGTATATCACAAGTATTTGAAGCTAAATCATTTGATTCGCATGCATTTGAAGCTAAACCTTCTACATCGCATTGGTTTGAAGCTAAATCATGAGTTTCACATGGATTTGAAGCTAACTCGTTCGTTTCGCCTGCAGTTGAATCTACATTACTTATATCGCAAGTATTTGAAGCTGAATCATGTGTATCGCGTGGATTTTGAAGCTAACTCGTTTGATTAGTCTGCATTTGAAGCTATATCACTTAAACCCCAAGTGTTTGAAGCTAAATCATTTGTTTCGCATGGATTTCAAGCTAAACCTTATACATCGCATTGATTTGCAGCTAAATCATGTGTTTCGCATGGATTTGAAGCTAACTCGATCGTTTCGCCTGCAGTTGTATCTACATCACTTATATCGCAAGTATTTGAAGCTGAATCATGTGTATCGCGTGGATTTTGAAGCTAACTCGTTTGATTAGTCTGCATTTGAAGCTATATCACTTATACCCCAAGTTTTTGAAGCTAAACCATTTGTTTCGCATGGATTTGAAGCTAAACCTTATACATCGCATTGATTAGAAGCTAACTCATGTATTTCGCATGGAATTGAAGCTACCTCGTTTGTTCCTCCAGCTTTTGAAGCTATATCATTTATATCGAAAGTATTGGAAGCTAAATCATATGTGTCGTATGTATTTGAAGCTGAACCTTCTACATCGCATTGATTTGAAGCTAAATCTAGTGTATCGCATGGATTTGAAGCTAACTCGTTTGTTTCGCATGGGTTTTGATGCTAAGCCTTCTAGAAGGCACTGATTTGAAACTAAATCATGTCTTTCGCATGGATTTGAAGCTAACTCGTTTTTTCCGTCTGCATTTGAAGCTATATCATGTATATCACAAGTATTTGAAGCTAAATCATTTGATTCGCATGGATTTGAAGCTAAACCTTCTACATCGCATTGGTTTGAAGCTAAATCGTGAGTTTCACATGGATTTGAAGCTAACTCGTTCGTTCCGCCTGCAGTTGAATCTACATTACTTATATCGCAAGTATTTGAAGCTGAATCATGTGTATCGCGTGGATTTTGAAGCTAACTCGTTTGATTAGTCTGCATTTGAAGCTATATCACTTATACCCCAAGTGTTTGAAGCTAAATCATTTGTTTCGCATGGATTTCAAGCTAAACCTTATACATCGCATTGATTTGCAGCTAAATCATGTGTTTCGCATGGATTTGAAGCTAACTCGTTCGTTTCGCCTGCAGTTGTATCTACATCACTTATATCGCAAGTATTTGAAGCTGAATCATGTGTATCGCGAGGATTTTGAAGCTAACTCGTTTGATTAGTCTGCATTTGAAGCTATATCACTTATACCCCAAGTGTTTGAAGCTAAACCATTTGTTTCGCATGGATTTGAAGCTAAACCTTATACATCGCATTGATTTGAAGCTAACTCATGTGTTTCGCATGGAAATGAAGCTACCTCGTTTGTTCCTCCAGCTTTTGAAGCTATATCATTTATATCGAAAGTATTTGAAGCTAAATCATATGTGTCGTATGTATTTGAAGCTGAACCTTCTACATCGCATTGATTTGAAGCTAAATCTAGTGTATCGCATGGATTTGAAGCTAACTCGTTTGTTTCGCATGGGTTTTGATGCTAAGCCTCCTAGAAGACACTGATTTGAAGCTAAATCATGTCTTTCGCATGGATTTGAAGCTAACTCGCTTTTTCCGTCTGCATTTGAAGCTATATCATGTATATCACAAGTATTTGAATCTAAATCATTTGATTCGCATGGATTTGAAGCTAAACCTTCTACATCGCATTGATTTGCAGCTAAATCATGTGTTTCGCATGGATTTGAAGCTAACTCGTTCGTTTCGCCTGCAGTTGTATCTACATCACTTATATCGCAAGTATTTGAAGCTGAATCATGTGTATCGCGAGGATTTTGAAGCTAACTCGTTTGATTAGTCTGCATTTGAAGCTATATCACTTATACCCCAAGTGTTTGAAGCTAAACCATTTGTTTCGCATGGATTTGAAGCTAAACCTTATACATCGCATTGATTTGAAGCTAACTCATGTGTTTCGCATGGAAATGAAGCTACCTCGTTTGTTCCTCCAGCTTTTGAAGCTATATCATTTATATCGAAAGTATTTGAAGCTAAATCATATGTGTCGTATGTACTTGAAGCTGAACCTTCTACATCGCATTGATTTGAAGCTAAATCTAGTGTATCGCATGTATTTGAAGCTAACTCGTTTGTTTCGCATGGGTTTTGATGCTAAGCCTCCTAGAAGGCACTGATTTGAAGCTAAATCATGTCTTTCGCATGGATTTGAAGCTAACTCGCTATTTCCGTCTGCATTTGAAGCTATATCATGTATATCACAAGTATTTGAAGCTAAATCATTTGATTCGCATGGATTTGAAGCTAAACCTTCTACATCGCATTGGTTTGAAGCTAGATCATGTGTTTCGCATGGATTTGAAGCTAAATCGTTCGTTTCGCCTGCAGTTGAATCTACATTACTTATATCGCAACTATTTGAAGCTGAATAATGTGTATCGCGTGGATTTTGAAGCTAACTCGTTTGATTAGTATGCATTTGAAGCTATATCACTTATACCCCAAGTGTTTGAAGCTCAATCATGTGTTTCGCATGGATTTGAAGCTAACTCGTTCGTTTCTCCTGCAGTTGAATCTACATCACTTATATCGCAAGTATTTGAAGCTGAATCATGTGTATCGCGTGGATTTTGAAGCTAACTCGTTTGGTTAGTCTGCATTTGAAGCTATATCACTTATACCCCAAGTGTTTGAAGCTAAATCATTTGTTTCGCATGGTTTTGAAGCTAATCCTTATACATCGCATTGATTTGAAGCTAAATCATGTGTTTCGCATGGATTTGAAGCTAAATCTAGCGTATCGCATGGATTTGAAGCTATACTTTCTACATCGCATTGATTTGCAGCTAAATCATGTGTTTCGTATGGATTTGAAGCTACCTCGTTTGTTCCTCCAGTTTTAGAAGCTATATCATTTATATCGGAAGTATTTCATGCTAAATCATATGTGTCGTATGTATTTGAAGCTGAAGCTTCTACATCGTATTGATTTGAAGCAAAATCTAGTGTATCGCATGGATTTGAAGCTATACTTTCTACATCGCATTGATTTCCAGCTGAATCATGTGTTTCGCATGGATATGAAGCTAACTCGTTTTTTCCGCCTACATTTGAAGCTATATCATGTATATCACAAGTATTTGAATCTAAACCATTTGTTTCGCATGGATTTGAAGCTAAGCCTTCTACTTCGAATTAATTGGAAGCTAAATCACGTGTTTTGCATGGATTTGAAGCTAATCCTTCTACATCGCATTGCTTTGAAGCTAAGTCATGTGTTTCGCATGGATTTGAAGCTAACTCGTTTGTTTCGCATGCAGTTGTAGCTAAATAAAGTATATCACAAGTATTTGTAGCTAAACCATTTGTTTCGCATGGATTTGAAGCTAAGCCATCTACTTCGCATTGATTTGAAGCTAAATCATTTGTTTCGCATGGAATTGAAGCTACCTCGTTTGTTCCTCCAGCTTTTGATTCAATATCATTTATTTCGGAAGTATTTGAAGCTAAATCATATGTGTCGTATGTATTTGAAGCTGAACCTTCTACATCGCATTGATTTGAAGCTAAATCTAGTGTATCGCATGGATTTGAGGCTAAACCTTCTACATCGCATTAATTTGCAGCTAAATCATGTGTTTCGCCTGGATTTGAAGCTAACTCGTTCGTTTCGCCTCCAGTTGAACCTACATCACTTATATCGCAAGTATTTGAAGCTGAATCATGTGTATCGCGTGGATTTTGAAGCTAACTCGTTTGATTAGTCTGCATTTGAAGCTATATCACTTATACCCCAAGTGTTTGAAGCTAAATCATTTGTTTCGCATGGATTTGAAGCTAAACCTTCTACATCCCATGGATTTAATGCTAAATCATGTGTTTGCCATGGATTTGAAGCTAAACCTTCTACATCGCATTGATTTGCAGCTGAATCATCTGTTTCGCATGCATTTGAAGCTAAATCATGTGTTTCGCATGGATTTGTAACTAACTCGTTTGTTTCGCATGGGTTTTGATGCTAAGCCTCCTAGAACGCACTGATTTGAAGCTAAATAATGTCTTTCGCGTGGGTTTGAAGCTAAATCGTTTTTTCCGCCTGCATTTGAAGCTCTTTCATTTATACCACAAGTATTTGAAGCTAAATCATTCGTTTGGCATGGATTTGAAGCTAAGCCTTCTACTTCGCTTTGATTTGAAGCCGAATCATGTGTTTCGCATGGATTTGAAGCTAACTCGTTTGTTCCTCCTGCTTTTGAAGCTAAATCATATGTGTCGTATGTATTTGAAGCTGAACCTTCTACATCGCATTGATTTGATGTTAAATCTAGTGTATCGCATGGCTTTGAAGCTAAACATTCTACATCGCATTGATTTGCAGCTAAATCATGTGTTTCGCATGGATTTGAAGCTAACTCGTTCGTTTCGCCTGCAGTTGTATCTACATCACTTATATCGCAAGTATTTGAAGCTGAATCATGTGTATCGCGTGGATTTTGAAGCTAACTCGTTTGATTAGTCTGCATTTGAAGCTATATCACTTATATCGCAAGTATCTGATGCTAAATCATTTGTTTCGCATGGATTTGAAGCTAAACCTTCTACATGGCATTGATTTGAAGCTATACCTTCTACTTCGCATGGATTTGAAGCTAAACCTTCTACTTCGTATTGATTTGCAGCTAAATCATTTGTTTCGCATGGAATTGAAGCTACCTCTTTTGTTCCTCCTGCTTTTGAAGCTAAATCATATGTGTCGTATGTATTTGAAGCTGAACCTTCTACATCGCATTGATTTGATGCTAAATCTAGTGTTTCGCATGGATTTGAAGCTAAGCCATCTACTTTGCATTGATTTGCAGCTAAATCATGTGTTTCGCATGGATTTGAAGCTAACCCGTTCGTTTCGCCTGCAGTTGTATCTACATCACTTATATCGCAAGTATTTGAAGCTGAATCATGTGTATCGCGTGGATTTTGAAGCTAACTCGTTTGATTAGTCTGCATTTGAAGCTATATCACTTATACCCCAAGTGTTTGAAGCTAAATCATTTGTTTCGCATGGTTTTGAAGCTAATCCTTATACATCGCATTGATTTGAAGCTAAATCATGTGTTTCGCATGGATTTGAAGCTAACTCGTTTGTTTCGCATGCAGCTGTAGCTAAATAAAGTATATCACAAGTATTTGTAGCTAAACCATTTGTTTCGCATGGATTTGAAGCTAAACCTTCTACTTCGCATTGATTTGAAGCTAAATCATTTGTTTCGCATGGAATTGAAGCTACCTCGTTTGTTCCTCCAGCTTTTGATTCTATATCATTTATTTCGGAAGTATTTGAAGCTAAATCATATGTGTCGTATGTATTTGAAGCTGAACCTTCTACATCGCATTGATTTGAAGCTAAATCTAGTGTATCGCATGGATTTGAGGCTAAACCTTCTACATCGCATTAATTTGCAGCTAAATCATGTGTTTCGCATGGATTTGAAGCTAACTCGTTCGTTTCGCCTGCAGTTGAACCTACATCACTTATATCGCAAGTATTTGAAGCTGAATCATGTGTATCGCGTGGATTTTGAAGCTAACTCGTTTGATTAGTCTGCATTTGAAGCTATATCACTTATACCCCAAGTGTTTGAAGCTAAATCATTTGTTTCGCATGGATTTGAAGCTAAACCTTCTACATCCCATGGATTTAATACTAAATCATGTGTTTGCCATGGATTTGAAGCTAAACCTTCTACATCGCATTGATTTGCAGCTGAATCATCTGTTTCGCATGCATTTGAAGCTAAATCATGTGTTTCGCATGGATTTGTAACTAACTCGTTTGTTTCGCATGGGTTTTGATGCTAAGCCTCCTAGAACGCACTGATTTGAAGCTAAATAATGTCTTTCGCGTGGATTTGAAGCTAAATCGTTTTTTCCGCCTGCATTTGAAGCTCTTTCATTTATACCACAAGTATTTGAAGCTAAATCATTCGTTTGGCATGGATTTGAAGCTTAGCCTTCTACTTCGCTTTGATTTGAAGCCGAATCATGTGTTTCGCATGGATTTGAAGCTAACTCGTTTGTTCCTCCTGCTTTTGAAGCTAAATCATATGTGTCGTATGTATTTGAAGCTGAACCTTCTACATCGCATTGATTTGATGTTAAATCTAGTGTATCGCATGGCTTTGAAGCTAAACATTCTACATCGCATTGATTTGCAGCTAAATCATGTGTTTCGCATGGATTTGAAGCTAACTCGTTGGTTTCGCCAGCAGTTGAATCTAAATCACTTATATCGCAAGTATTTGAAGCTGAATCATGTGTATCGCGTGGATTTTGAAGCTAACTCGTTTGATTATTCTGCATTTGAAGCTATGTCACTTATACCCCAAGTGTTTGAAGCTAAGTCATTTGTTTCGCATGGATTTGAAGCTAAACTTTCTACATCGCATTGATTTGCAGCTAAATCATGTGTTTCGCATGGATTTGAAGCTAACTCGTTCGTTTCGCCTGCAGTTGTATCTACACGCAAGTATTTGAAGCTGAATCATGTGTATCGCGTGGATTTGAAGCTAACTCGTTTGATTAGTCTGCATTTGAAGCTATATCACTTATACCCCAAGTGTTTGAAGCTAAACCATTTGTTTCGCATGGATTTGAAGCTAACCTTATACATCGCATTGATTTGAAGCTAACTCATGTGTTTCGCATGGAATTGAAGCTACCTCGTTTGTTCCTCCAGCTTTTGAAGCTATATCATTTATATCGAAAGTATTTGAAGCTAAATCATATGTGTCGTATGTTTTTGAAGCAGAACCTTCTACATCGCATTGATTTGAAGCTAAATCTAGTGTATCTGCATGGACTTTGAAGCTAACTCGTTTGTTTCGCATGGGTTTTGATGCTAAGCCTCCTAGAAGGCACTGATTTGAAACTAAATCATGTCTTTCGCATGGATTTGAAGCTAACTCGTTTTTTCCGTCTGCATTTGAAGCTATATCATGTATATCACAAGTATTTGAAGCTAAATCATTTGATTCGCATGGATTTGAAGCTAAACCTTCTACATCGCATTGGTTTAAAGCTAGATCATGTGTTTCGCATGGATTTGAAGCTAACTCGTTCGTTTCTCCTGCAGTTGAATCTACATCACTTATATCGCAAGTATTTGAAGCTGAATCATGTGTATCGCGTGGATTTTGAAGCTAACTCGTTTGATTAGTCCTGCATTTGAAGCTATATCACTTATACCCAAAGTGTTTGAAGCTAAATCATTTGTTTCGCATGGTTTTGAAGCTGAACCTTCTACATCGCATTGATTTGAAGCTAAATCATGTGTTTCGCATGGATTTGAGCTAACTCGTTTTTTCCGTCTGCATTTGAAGCTATATCATGTATATCACAAGTATTTGAAGCTAAATCATTTGATTCGCATGGGATTTGAAACTAATCCTTAGACATCGCATTGATTTGAAGCTAAATCGAGTGTTTCGAATGGATTTGAAGCTAACTCCGTTTATTTCGCATGCAGTTGTATCTAAATAATGTATATCACAAGTATTTGTAGCTAATCCATTTGTTCGCATGGATTTGAAGCTAAACCTTCTACCTTCGTATTGATTGCAAGCTAATCATTTGATTCGCATGGTATTGAAGCTACCTCGTTTTGTTCCTCCTGCTTTTGAAGCTATATCACTTATAATCGCAAGTCTTTGAAGCTAAATCATTTGATTCGCATGGATTTGAAGCCTAAACCTTCTACATCGCATTCATTTGAAGCTTAATCATGTGTATCGCATGGATTTGAAGCTAACTCGTTCGTTTTGCATCCAGTTGTAGCTAAATAATGTATATCACAAGTATTTATAGCTAAACCATTTGTTTCGGCATGGATTTGAAGCTAAGCCAATCTACCTTCGCGTTGATTTGAAGCTAAATCATTTATTCGCATTGGAATTGAAGCTACCTCGTTTGTTCCTCCAGCTTTTGAAGCCTATATCATTTATATCGCGTGGATTTGAAGCTAAACCTCTACATCGCATAGATTTGAAGCTAAATCTTGTGTATCGCATGGATTTGAAGCTAACTCGTTCGTTGACGCATGCAGTTAAATCTATATAACGTGTATCACAAGTATTTGAAGCTAAACCATTTGTTTCGCATGGTTTTGAAGCTAAGCTTCTACTTGGCATTAATTGGAAGTTAAATCACGTGTTTTGCATGGATTTGAAGCTAAACCTTCTACATCGCATTGATTTGAAAGCTAAATCATGTGTTTCGCATTGATTTGAAGCTAACTCGTTTGTTTCGCATGCTGTTGAAGCTAAATCATGTCTTTCACAAGTATTTGAAGATGAACCATTTTATTCGCATTGATTTGAACACGAGCCTTCTACTCCGCACTGTTTGGCAGCTAAATAATGTCTTTCGCATGGATTTGAAGCTAAACCTTCTACATCCCATGGATTTGAAGCTAAATCATGTGTTTGGCATGGATTGAAGCTAAGCCTACTACTTCGCGTTGATTTGAAGCTAAATCATTTGTTCGCATGGAATTGAAGCTACCACGTTTGTTCCTTCTGCTTTTGAAGCTATATCACTTATATCGCAAGTATTTGAAGCTAAACCATATGTGTCGCATGGATTTGAAGCTGAACCTTCTACTTCGTATTGATTTGAAGCTTAATCGTGTGTTTCGCATGGATATTGAAGTTACCCTCGTTTGTTCCTTCTGCTTTTGAAGCTATATCACTTATATCGCAAGTATTTGAAGCTAAACCATTTGTTTCGCATGGATTTGAAGCTAAGCCTTCTACTTCGCATTAATTGGAAGTTAAATCACGTGTTTTGCATGGATTTGAAGCCAAACCTTCTACATCGCATTGATTTGCAGCTGAATCATGTGTTTCGCATGGATTTGAAGCTAAACCATCCACATCGCATTGATTTGAAGCTAAATCACGTGTGTCGCATGGATTTGAAGCTAACCTCGTTTGTTTCGCATGCAGTTGTAGCTAAATAATGTATATCACAAGTATTTGTAGCTAAATACTTTGTTTCGCATGGATTTGAAGCTAACTCGTTTGTTTCGCATGCAGTTGAAGCTTAAATCATGTCTTTCACAAGTATTTGAAGATGAAACCATTTGAATCGCATGGATTTGAACCTGAGCCTTCTACATCGCACTGATTTGCAGCAAAATAATATGTTTCGCATGGATTTGAAGCTAACTCGTTTTTTCCGTCTGCATTTGAAGCTATATCATGTATATCACAAGTATTTGAAGCTAAATCATTTGATTCGCATGGATTTGAAGCTAAACCTTCTACATCGGCTTTGGTTGAAGCTAAATCATGAGTTTTCACATGGATTTGAAGCTAACTCGTTCGTTTCGCCTGCAGTTGAATCTACATTACTTATATCGCAAGTATTTGAATGCTGAATCATGTGTATCGCGTGGATTTTGAAGCTAACTCGTTTGATTAGTCTGCATTTGAAGCTATATCACTTAAACCCCAAGTGTTTGAAGCTAAATCATTTGTTTCGCATGGATTTCAAGCTATACCTTATACATCGCATTGATTTGCAGCTAAATCATGTGTTTCGCATGGAATTGAAGCTACCTCGTTTGTTCCTCCAGCTTTTGAAGCTATATCATTTATATCGAAAGTATTTGAAGCTAAATCATATGTGTCGTATGTATTTGAAGCTGAACCTTCTACATCGCATTGATTTGAAGCTAAATCTAGTGTATCGCATGGATTTGAAGCTAACTCGTTTGTTTCGCATGGGTTTTGATGCTAAGCCTCCTAGAAGGCACTGATTTGAAGCTAAATCAAGTCTTTCGCATGGATTTGAAGCTAACTCGCTTTTTCCGTCTGCATTTGAAGCTATATCATGTATATCACAAGTATTTGAAGCTAAATCATTTGATTCGCATGGATTTGAAGCTAAGCTTCTACTTCGAATTGATTTGAAGCTTATCATGTGTATCGCATTGATTTGAAGCTAATTCGTTTGTTTCACATGCAGTTGAAGCTAAATCATGTTTATCAGAAATATTTGAGGCTAAAACCATTTCTTTTGCGTGGATTTGAACCTAACTTCACCTTCGCATTGATTTGAAGCTAAGTCATGTGTTTCGCATGGATTTGAAGCTAACTCGTTTGTTTCGCATTCATTTGAAGCTATATCACTTATATCGCTTGAATCTGATGCTAAATCATTTGTGTCGCATGATTTGAATCTAAACCTTCTACATCGCATTGATTTGAAGCTAAACCTTCTACATCTTATAGATTTGAAGCTAAATCATGTGTTTCGCATGGAGTTGAAGCTAACTCGTTTGTTTCGTCAAAATTTGAAGCTATATAACTTATATCGCAAGTATCTGAACCAAAATCATTGGTTTCGCGTGGATTTGAACCTAAACTTCTACTTCGCATTGATTTGAAGCTAAGTCCATGTGTTTCGCATGGATTTTGAAGCTAACTCGTTTGTTTCGCTTTCATTTGAAGCTATATCACTTATATCGCTTGAATCTGATGCTAAATCATTTGTGTCGCATGGATTTGAATCTAAACTTCTACATAGCATTTATTTGAATATTAATCGTGTGTTTTGAATGGATTTGAGGCTAACTCGTTTGTTTCCCCAGCATTTGAAGCTATATCACTTATATCGCAAGTATCTGATGCTAAATCATTTGTTTCGCATGATTTGAAGCTAAACATTCTACATGCATTGATTTGAAGCTATACCCTTCTACATCGTATTGGTTTGCAGCTAAATCATGTGTTTCGCATAGATTTGAAGCTAACTCGTTCGTTGCGCATGCAGTTAAATCTAAATAACGTAGATCACAACTATTTGTATCTTAACCATTTGTTTCGCATGGATTTGAAGCTAAACCTTCTATATAGCATTATTTGAAGCTAAACCTTCTACATCTTATTTATTTGAACCTAAATCATTTGAATCGCATGGATTTGAAGCTAATCATTCTACCTCGCATTGATTTGAAGCTAAATCATCGGTACCGCATGGATTTTCATGCTAACTCGTTTGATTCGTCTGCATTTGAAGCTATATCGTTATATCCCCAAGTGTTTGAGCTAAATCATTTGTTTCACTCGGATTTGAGGCTAAACCTTCTACAATCGCATTGATTTGACGCTAAATCATAGTGTTTCCCACGGATTTGAAGCTAACTCATTTGCCCCTCCTGCATTCGAAACAATATCACTTATATCGTAAGTATTTTCTATGTAAACCATTTGTTTCGCGCGGATTTGATGCTAAACCTTCTACATCGCATTGGTTTGAAGCTAAACCATGTGTTTTGCATGTATTTGAAGATAGCTCGTTTGTTTCGCATGCAGTTGAAGCTAAATCATGTATATCACAAGCAGTGAAGCTAAACTATTTGTTTCGCATGGATTTGAAGCTAAACCTTCTACATCGCATTGATTTGTAGCTAAATCATGGGTTTCCCTTGGATATGAAGCTAAATCATGTGTTTCGCGCGGATGTTAAGCTAACTCGTTTGTTTCGCATGCATTTGAAGCTGTATTCCCACATATCGCAAGTATTTGAAACTAAATCTTTCGTTTCGCATGGATTTGAAGCTAAGCCTTCTACTTCGCATTGATTTGAAGCTAAATCATGTGTTTCGCATGGATTTTAAGCTAACTCGTTTGATCCGCATGCAGTTGAAGCTAAATCATGTTATCACAAATATTTGAGGCTAAACCATTTGTTTCGCGTGGATTTGAAGATAAGCCTTCTACTTCGCATTGATTTGAGGCTAAACCTTCTACATCTTATGGATTTGAAGCTAAATCATGTGTTTTCGCATGGAGTTGAAGCTAACTCGTTTGTTTCGTCAATATTTGAAGCTATATCACTTATATCGCAAGCATCTGATGCAAAATCATTTGTTTCCCATGGATTTGAAGCTAAACCATCTACATCGCAGCGATTTGAAGCTAAATCATGTGTTTCCCTTGGATATGAAGCTAAATCATGTGTTTCGCGCGGATGTGAAGCTAACTCGTTTGTTTCGCATGCAGTTGATCTAAATCATTGTTTATCACAAATTTTTGAGGCTATACCATTTGTTTCGCGTGGATTTGAAGGTAAGCCTTCTACTTCGCATTGATTTGAAGCTAAATCATGTGTACCGCATGTTTTTTGCAGCAAACTCGTTTGATTCGTCTGCATTTGAAGCTATATCACTTATATGGCAAGTATCTGATGCTAAATCGTTTGTTTTGCTTGGATTAGAAGCTAACCTTCTACGTGGCATTGATTTGCAGCTACATAATGTGTATCGCATGGATTTGAAGCTAACTCGTTTGATTCGTCTTCATTTGATGCTATATCACTTATACCGCAAGTATTTGAATCTAAACCTTCTACATCGCATTGATTTGAAGCTAAACCTTCTACATCTTATTGATTTGAAGCTAAATCATGTGTTTCGCATGGAGTTGAAGCTAACTCGTTTGTTTCGTCAAAATTTGAAGCTATATCACTTATATCGTAAGCATCTGAAGCAAAATCATTGGTTTCGCGTGGATTTGAAACTAAACCTTCTACATCGCATTGATTTGAATCTAAATTATGTGTTTCGCTTGGATTTTTAAGCTAACTCGTTTGATTCGTCTGCATTTGAATCTATATCACTTATATCGCAAGTATCTGATGCTAAATCATTTGTTTCGCATGGATTTGAAGCTAAACCTTCTACATGGCATTGATTTGAAGCTATACCTTCTACTTCGCATGGATTTGAAGCTAAACCTTCTACTTCGTATTGATTTGCAGCTAAATCATTTGTTTCGCATGGAATTGAAGCTACCTCTTTTGTTCCTCCTGCTTTTGAAGCTAAATCATATGTGTCGTATGTATTTGAAGCTGAACCTTCTACATCGCATTGATTTGATGCTAAATCTAGTGTTTCGCATGGATTTGAAGCTAAGCCATCTACTTTGCATTGATTTGCAGCTAAATCATGTGTTTCGCATGGATTTGAAGCTAACCCGTTCGTTTCGCCTGCAGTTGTATCTACATCACTTATATCGCAAGTATTTGAAGCTGAATCATGTGTATCGCGTGGATTTTGAAGCTAACTCGTTTGATTAGTCTGCATTTGAAGCTATATCACTTATACCCCAAGTGTTTGAAGCTAAATCATTTGTTTCGCATGGTTTTGAAGCTAATCCTTATACATCGCATTGATTTGAAGCTAAATCATGTGTTTCGCATGGATTTGAAGCTAACTCGTTTGTTTCGCATGCAGCTGTAGCTAAATAAAGTATATCACAAGTATTTGTAGCTAAACCATTTGTTTCGCATGGATTTGAAGCTAAACCTTCTACTTCGCATTGATTTGAAGCTAAATCATTTGTTTCGCATGGAATTGAAGCTACCTCGTTTGTTCCTCCAGCTTTTGATTCTATATCATTTATTTCGGAAGTATTTGAAGCTAAATCATATGTGTCGTATGTATTTGAAGCTGAACCTTCTACATCGCATTGATTTGAAGCTAAATCTAGTGTATCGCATGGATTTGAGGCTAAACCTTCTACATGGCATTAATTTGCAGCTAAATCATGTGTTTCGCATGGATTTGAAGCTAACTCGTTCGTTTCGCCTGCAGTTGAACCTACATCACTTATATCGCAAGTATTTGAAGCTGAATCATGTGTATCGCGTGGATTTTGAAGCTAACTCGTTTGATTAGTCTGCATTTGAAGCTATATCACTTATACCCCAAGTGTTTGAAGCTAAATCATTTGTTTCGCATGGATTTGAAGCTAAACCTTCTACATCCCATGGATTTAATGCTAAATCATGTGTTTGCCATGGATTTGAAGCTAAACCTTCTACATCGCATTGACTTGCAGCTGAATCATCTGTTTCGCATGCATTTGAAGCTAAATCATGTGTTTCGCATGGATTTGTAACTAACTCGTTTGTTTCGCATGGGTTTTGATGCTAAGCCTCCTAGAACGCACTGATTTGAAGCTAAATAATGTCTTTCGCGTGGATTTGAAGCTAAATCGTTTTTTCCGCCTGCATTTGAAGCTCTTTCATTTATACCACAAGTATTTGAAGCTAAATCATTCGTTTGGCATGGATTTGAAGCTTAGCCTTCTACTTCGCTTTGATTTGAAGCCGAATCATGTGTTTCGCATGGATTTGAAGCTAACTCGTTTGTTCCTCCTGCTTTTGAAGCTAAATCATATGTGTCGTATGTATTTGAAGCTGAACCTTCTACATCGCATTGATTTGATGTTAAATCTAGTGTATCGCATGGCTTTGAAGCTAAACATTCTACATCGCATTGATTTGCAGCTAAATCATGTGTTTCGCATGGATTTGAAGCTAACTCGTTGGTTTCGCCTGCAGTTGAATCTAAATCACTTATATCGCAAGTATTTGAAGCTGAATCATGTGTATCGCGTGGATTTTGAAGCTAACTCGTTTGATTATTCTGCATTTGAAGCTATGTCACTTATACCCCAAGTGTTTGAAGCTAAGTCATTTGTTTCGCATGGATTTGAAGCTAAACTTTCTACATCGCATTGATTTGCAGCTAAATCATGTGTTTCGCATGGATTTGAAGCTAACTCGTTCGTTTCGCCTGCAGTTGTATCTACATCACTTATATCGCAAGTATTTGAAGCTGAATCATGTGTATCGCGTGGATTTTGAAGCTAACTCGTTTGATTAGTCTGCATTTGAAGCTATATCACTTATACCCCAAGTGTTTGAAGCTAAACCATTTGTTTCGCATGGATTTGAAGCTAAACCTTATACATCGCATTAATTTGAAGCTAACTCATGTGTTTCGCATGGAATTGAAGCTACCTCGTTTGTTCCTCCAGCTTTTGAAGCTATATCATTTATATCGAAAGTATTTGAAGCTAAATCATATGTGTCGTATGTTTTTGAAGCAGAACCTTCTACATCGCATTGATTTGAAGCTAAATCTAGTGTATCGCATGGATTTGAAGCTAACTCGTTTGTTTCGCATGGGTTTTGATGCTAAGCCTCCTAGAAGGCACTGATTTGAAACTAAATCATGTCTTTCGCATGGATTTGAAGCTAACTCGTTTTTTCCGTCTGCATTTGAAGCTATATCATGTATATCACAAGTATTTGAAGCTAAATCATTTGATTCGCATGGATTTGAAGCTAAACCTTCTACATCGCATTGGTTTAAAGCTAGATCATGTGTTTCGCATGGATTTGAAGCTAACTCGTTCGTTTCTCCTGCAGTTGAATCTACATCACTTATATCGCAAGTATTTGAAGCTGAATCATGTGTATCGCGTGGATTTTGAAGCTAACTCGTTTGATTAGTCTGCATTTGAAGCTATATCACTTATACCCCAAGTGTTTGAAGCTAAATCATTTGTTTCGCATGGTTTTGAAGCTGAACCTTCTACATCGCATTGATTTGAAGCTAAATCATGTGTTTCGCATGGATTTGAAGCTAACTCGTTTTTTCCGTCTGCATTTGAAGCTATATCATGTATATCACAAGTATTTGAAGCTAAATCATTTGATTCGCATGGATTTGAAGCTAATCCTTAGACATCGCATTGATTTGAAGCTAAATCGAGTGTTTCGAATGGATTTGAAGCTAACTCCGTTTATTTCGCATGCAGTTGTATCTAAATAATGTATATCACAAGTATTTGTAGCTAATCCATTTGTTTCGCATGGATTTGAAGCTAAACCTTCTACTTCGTATTGATTTGCAGCTAAATCATTTGATTCGCATGGTATTGAAGCTACTTCGTTTGTTCCTCCTGCTTTTGAAGCTATATCACTTATATCGCAAGTCTTTGAAGCTAAATCATTTGATTCGCATGGATTTGAAGCTAAACCTTCTACATCGCATTCATTTGAAGCTAAATCATGTGTTTCGCATGGATTTGAAGCTAACTCGTTTGTTTTGCATGCAGTTGAAGCTAAATCATGTCTTTCACAAGTTTTTGAAGATGAACCATTTGAATCGCATGGATTTGAACCTGAGCTTTCTACATCGCACTGATTTGCAGCTAAATAATATGTTTCGCATGGATTTGAAGCTAAACCTTCTACACCGCATTGAGTTGCAGCAAAATCATGTGTTTCGCATGGATTTGAAGCTAACTCGTTCGTTTCGCCTGCAGTTGAATCTATATCACTTATATCGCAACTATCTGAAGCTAAATAATTTTTTCGGTTGGATTTGATGCTGTACCTTCTACATAGCTTTGATTTGAAGCTTAATCATGTGTATCGCATGGATTTGAAGCTAACTCGTTCGTTTTGCATCCAGTTGTAGCTAAATAATGTATATCACAAGTATTTATAGCTAAACCATTTGTTTCGCATGGATTTGAAGCTAAGCCATCTACTTCGCGTTGATTTGAAGCTAAATCATTTATTTCGCATGGAATTGAAGCTACCTCGTTTGTTCCTCCAGCTTTTGAAGCTATATCATTTATATCGCGTGGATTTGAAGCTAAACCTTCTACATCGCATAGCTTTGAAGCTAAATCTTGTGTATCGCATGGATTTGAAGCTAACTCGTTCGTTGCGCATGCAGATAAATCTATATAACGTGTATCACAAGTATTTGAAGCTAAACCATTTGTTTCGCATGGTTTTGAAGCTAAGCCTTCTACTTGGCATTAATTGGAAGTTAAATCACGTGTTTTGCATGGATTTGAAGCTAAACCTTCTACATCGCATTGATTTGAAGCTAAATCATGTGTTTCGCATTGATTTGAAGCTAACTCGTTTGTTTCGCATGCTGTTGAAGCTAAATCATGTCTTTCACAAGTATTTGAAGATGAACCATTTTAATCGCATTGATTTGAACACGAGCCTTCTACTCCGCACTGTTTGGCAGCTAAATAATGTCTTTCGCATGGATTTGAAGCTAAACCTTCTACATCCCATGGATTTGAAGCTAAATCATGTGTTTGGCATGGATTTGAAGCTAAGCCTACTACTTCGCGTTGATTTGAAGCTAAATCATTTGTTTCGCATGGAATTGAAGCTACCACGTTTGTTCCTTCTGCTTTTGAAGCTATATCACTTATATCGCAAGTATTTGAAGCTAAACCATATGTGTCGCATGGATTTGAAGATGAACCTTCTACTTCGTATTGATTTGAAGCTTAATCGTGTGTTTCGCATGGAATTGAAGGTACCTCGTTTGTTCCTTCTGCTTTTGAAGCTATATCACTTATATCGCAAGTATTTGAAGCTAAACCATTTGTTTCGCATGGATTTGAAGCTAAGCCTTCTACTTCGCATTAATTGGAAGTTAAATCACGTGTTTTGCATGGATTTGAAGCCAAACCTTCTACATCGCATTGATTTGCAGCTGAATCATGTGTTTCGCATGGATTTGAAGCTAAACCATCCACATCGCATTGATTTGAAGCTAAATCACGTGTTTCGCATGGATTTGAAGCTAACTCGTTTGTTTCGCATGCAGTTGTAGCTAAATAATGTATATCACAAGTATTTGTAGCTAAATCATTTGTTTCGCATGGATTTGAAGCTAGCACGCTTGATTAGTCTGCATTTGAAGCTATGTCACTTATACCTCAAGTGTTTGAAGCTAAAACATATGTTTCGCATGGATTTGAAGCTAAACCTTCTACTTCGTATTGATTTGATTATAAATCGTGTGTTTCGCATGGAATTGAAGGTACCTCCTTTGTTCCTTCTGCTTTTGAAGCTATATCACTTATATCGCAAGTATTTGAAGCTAAACCATTTTTTTCGCATGTATTTGAAGCTAAACCTTCTACATCGCATTGATTTGCAGCTGAATCATGTGTTTCACATGGATTTGAAGCTAACTCGTTTAATTAGTCTGCATTTGAAGCTATATCACTTATACCCAAAGTGTTTTAAGCTAAATCATTTGTTTCGCATGGATTTGAAGCTAAACCTTCTACTTCGTATTGATTTTATGCTAAATCGTGTGTTTCGCATGGAATTGAAGGTACCTCGTTTGTTCCTTCTGCTTTTGAAGCTATATCACTTATATCGCAAGTATTTGAAGCTAAACCATTTGTTTCGCATGTATTTGAAGCTAAACCTTCTACATCGCATTGATTTGAAGTTAAATCTTGTGTATCGCATGGATTTGAAGCTAACTCGTTCGTTGCACATGCAGCTAAATCTATATAACGTATATCACAAGTATTTGAAGCTAAACCATATGTTTCGCATGGTTTCGAAGCTAAGCCTTCTACTTGGCATTAATTGGAAGTTAAATCACGTGTTTTGCATGGATTTGAAGCCAAACCTTCTACATCGCATTGATTTGCAGCTGAATCATGTGTTTTGCATGGATTTGAAGCTAAACCATCCACATCGCATTGATTTGAAGCTAAATCATGTGTTTCGCATGGATTTGAAGCTAACTCGTTTGTTTCGCATGCAGTTGTAGCTAAATAATGTATATCACAAGTATTTGTAGCTAAACCATTTGTTTCGCATGGATTTGACGCTAAGCCATCTACTTCGCATTGATTTGAAGCTAAATCATTTGTTTCGCATGGAATTGAAGCTACCTCGTTTGTTCCTCCTGCTTTTGAAGCTATATCACTTATATCGCAAGTATTTGAAGCTAAATCATATGTGTCGCATGGATTTGAAGCTGAACCTTCTACATCGCATTGACTTGAAGCTAAATCTAGTGTATCGCATGGATTTGAAGCTAACTCGTTTGTTTCGCATGGGTTTTGATGCTAAGCCTCTTAGAAGGCACTGATTTGAAGCTAAATCATGTCTTTCGGATGGATTTGAAGCTAACTCGTTTTTTCCGTCTGCATTTGAAGCTATATCATGTATATCACAAGTATTTGAAGCTAAATTATTTGATTCGCATGGATTTGAAGCTAAACCTTCTACATCGCATTGATTTGAAGCTAAATCATGTGTTTCGCATGGATTTGAAGCTAACTCGTTCGTTTCCCATGCAGTTGTAGCTAAATAATGTATATCACAAGTATTTGTAGCTAAACCATTTGTTTCGCATGGATTTGAAGCAAAACCTTCTACTTCGTATTGATTTGAAGCTAAATCATTTGTTTCGCATGGATTTGAAGCTAGCACGCTTGATTAGTCTGCATTTGAAGCTATATCACTTATACCTCAAGTGTTTGAAGCTAAAACATATGTTTCGCATGGATTTGAAGCTAAACCTTCTACTTCGTATTGATTTGAATATAAATCGTGTGTTTCGCATGGAATTGAAGGTACCTCCTTTGTTCCTTCTGCTTTTGAAGCTATATCACTTATATCGCAAGTATTTGTAGCTAAACCATTTGTTTCGCATGTATTTGAAGCTAAACCTTCTACATCGCATTGATTTGAAGCTAAATCTTGTGTATCGCATGGATTTGAAGCTAAACCTTCTACATCGCATTGATTTGCACCTAAATCATGTGTTTCGCATGGATTTGAAACTAACTCGTTCGTTTCGCCTGCAGTTGTAACTAAATAATGTATATCACAAGTATTTGTAGCTAAACCATTTGTTTCGCATGGATTTGAAGCTAAACCTTCTACTTGGCATTAATTGGAAGTTAAATCACGTGTTTTGCATGGATTTGAAGCTAAACCTTCTACATCGCATTCATTTGAAGCTAAATCATGTGTTTCGCATTGATTTGAAGCTAACTCGTTTGTTTCGCATGCTGTTGAAGCTAAATCATGTCTTTCATAAGTATTTGAAGATGAACCATTTGAATCGCATTGATTTGAACACGAGCCTTCTTCTCCGCACTGTTTGGCAGCTAAATAATGTCTTTCGCATGGATTTGAAGCTAAACCTTCTACATCCCATGGATTTGAAGCTAAATCATGTGTTTGGCATGGATTTGAAGCTAAGACTACTACTTC